>NC_079446.1:35167578-35397578 GCF_903798145.1 Danio aesculapii | reverse complement strand
CTCTGTTGTATTTAGCTATGCTAGCAGTTTGTTTTTTATATTTTATACAGATATACGCTCCCCTTCTTTCAAAATAGAGCTATTCAAACATCTGGTGAAATTGTATATATATCACAATATAAATAGCAGAAAAACAACATATCGCACTGTCCATTTTTTCCAGTATTCTGCAGCCCTAGACACCATATTTCAAACATTGTTTGTTCTTAAATCTGTTTATACAAATAATTGAGAGGCCTTGGAAAGAGATAGAGAAATTTTGAGTCCATCAGTTTGAAAGGTAATTTGTTGTGAATGCTTATATGAGGTGACTTTGTTTATACATTCAGTGTTTAGCTGACAGGCTGCACTTAAAAACAACATGGCTGCCTGTGGCGGGAAAACTACTCACCCTCAGGTAAAAGTTGATCTATTTCACATATTTAAACCATTTAGAGTTAACATTTGCCTTTAAAAAGATGTTGGTAAGTGTTAGCTTAACATGTTTATGCAGAGAAATGTTAGGAATGTTGTACATTATTTGTAATCCGTCTCTATTTGTATCTCAGGCTATAAATCTCCCTACATGTGTAATTGTAACAACTTTTTTTACTTGAAATAATTAATTATTTTACTAAATATATTTGTATAACAAAAAAATACAAATACTCTACTTGTCTGATTCAATCTATGTACCACTGTTGAATTTATTTACAGTATTTCAGGCAAGTACATTATAAGTAACTACATGAATTACCTGAAAACTAGCAGTGATCAAGTACATGGATTTTAATGGATAAGTAATTGAAATACAGTAACTGTTTACTTGATTTAAATTTATTACATGTACAATATTTGACATGCTTGTGGATATTAAAATGTACTGAGGCAAAGTTGGTTTTATATTCGCACATTCAGACCATCTTCTTAATAATATACAGTAGTTTCAGAAAACTTTTATTTGCAAATTCTAAATAGTGAAATCATATTAGCAGCCAATGACAATCAAAGTACATCGTTGTTTACAGCCAATTAAAAAGTGCTGATGTGTTTTAAAGTCATACTTGCATGCAATTTCAGCCCGAATATTCAAAGTTTTAAGCAATAAAGGGACTGCATCACAAGCTGTCACTGAACGAATGTGCAAATATAAAACTAACTTTACCTCAATCTAAAGCAATCTAAAGTTTGCTGCTGCATAATGGCTCATGCAGTCCTTTGTGCTAAACATTTGTGCTCAGACACTGCAGATCTTTTTCATGTAATATTGTCTCCATTATTGTATTTTTCTCCTTGCCCTGGTTGACTCAAGTCCTTGACCTATATTTGAGCTCTCTTGGGATGAGAGGGAGAGCTAGAGCATACAGAGAGAGAGAGAGAGACGGGGGAGACATGCATGTAGGAGTGTTAAATCTGTGCTAAATCAAGCTTGTGTTTTTATATGGAGAGAATTGATGAATTCAAAAAAATTGGGAATGTTTGAGGTTGTAACCAAAGGTGCTAACTGGCTTTAATGGCTTGCTGTTGTGAATTTGATTGTTTTCTTTTTGTCTTCTGTCTGTTGGGTTCATGGTTGTCTGGTTTTTGTAGTGCTTAGCAGACCTGAAGTAATGCTGGGATGAAATATGTATACGTGTGTAATTTGTCTGGGGTAGTAGGACAAGGGGAAAAGTGCATTCGGGTCCTTGGAGAAATGGTTTATCTCTGTCTGTCTGTTGAACATCTAAATACCTTGAGATGTTTGACTGTAATTTTAGTACAGTTGAAGACAAAATGATTATCCTTCTTCTTATTATTATGAAATTTGAATTCTTTTAAAAAATAATTCCAAAGTGCACTTTTAAGTACCATTGTGTATGTGCTATATAAATAAACCTGCCTTGCCTTGCCTTACGTAATAATATTGTCCCGTTTTTTAATTTTATATATTTTTTAATTAATTAAAACTGAATAAATAAGACTTTCTCAAGAAGAAAAAATGTAATAGGAAATACTGTGAAAAAAGTCTTTGCTCTGTTAAAAATGACTTGAAAATATTTTAAAAAGCATTAAAATTTCACAGGAGGGATAATAATTATGTCTTCAACTGTACATTTCAAATTAATGTCATGTAAATGTAGCTTTTTCCCTGTACGTTAGAATCAGTCCTGGTTTAATGTCACTTGCATTTAATTGAGTTCTCATTGCAATAAATGACAAAAAATGAATGACGAAGCTCTTCTGCTTCTGCTTTTATTGCTGCTGTCATGTTAAACAGTGGGTCTGACCAGTAATATTAATCAAAATTATTCACAGTATCTTCTTTTTCCAAAATTGTAATAATAAAAATATTGTTAGTAATTTCACTGAAATGTGGTTTCGTAACTTATCACACTTAAAAGATGAAAAAAAAAGAAAATATGAAATTATTAAAAATATAAAAGCAATTAACTCCGCACGGTCTTCAGAATGACTTTTTATGATATATATATATATATATATATATATATAGAGAGAGAGAGAGAGAGAGAGAGAGAGAGATATCCTTCATTCATTTTCTTTTCGGCTTAGTCCCTTTATTAATCTGGGGTTGCCACAGCAGAAGGAACCGCCAATTTATCCAACATTTGTTTTACACAGCAGATACCCTTCCAGCTACAACCCATCTCTGGGAAACATCCATACACACTCATTCATACCCATACACTACGGACAATTTAGCCCACCCAATTCATCTATAGCGCATGTCTTTGGACTGTGGGGGAAACCGGAGCACCCAGAGAAAACCCATGCGAACACGGGGAGAACAGGCAAACTCCACACAGTAATGCCAACTGACCCAGCCCAGGCTCGAACCAGCGACCTTCTTGCTGTGAGGCGACAGCACTACCTACTGCGTCGCCCTCAATCAGTATGTTATTTTAATTATAAGTTTAATTTAATGTGGACACCAAAATGGGATGTCTCGTCTTTCACCCACACAGAATACAAATGTAAATTGTAAATTTCTCTATCTTTATCCAGTCATCCTGAAAGATAAAAACACTCATAGAAACTCGGAAGATGTGGGTAGTTTCTGTTGAATGTCTGATGAAAAGAATCACAGAGTTATGTTGTAAGGTCAGTAAGCTTGTAGAAAAATGCTCAGTCCGTTCAGACAGCGAGCTAACGTTTCTTGAAAATCACAGAAAATGCATTTAAAATACACATATAATGTTCACTCTCCTCTGGGACTAATAAAAAGGTAGGCTTGATCATTCAAAAGCCCTGAATCCAGCCCTCTGATGGTGGGGGTTTTATCTGCGTGGGGGTTGCTGTTGTCTTGGTGACAGGATTCGAGCGGTGGCATCTACTTCCTTCTTTTAGTGCACAAATAACATCAATAATAAACACATTTAGGGTTGCTTACATTGCATTATGCTGCAAATTCTATCTTGCATGATGCAAAAAGAGTTAAGTGTGTGTGAGATTGATTTTATTGTTCTGCTGGAGAATTATTTATTTTATTCAGTTATTTATTTCTCAAGTTCTTTTGTATTTTGCATTGAGTCATAACTATGAATCAGTCACAATGGTTGATCATATTAGTGGTGGTTATTTAGCTTGTGAAATAGTAAGGATTGACTCTAGCATTCCAATGTTTTAAAGATTTTAGATACTAACTGTGCAGGAATTCATACTTTATACACTACCTGACAAAAAGTTTTAGGAACAACACATAATAACTTGACTTCTAGTTGATCATTTGGTATCAGAAATGGCTTATATGAAAGGCAAAGGCCTGTAGATTACGCCTAATTTACCAAAATAAAATATGATTATGTCTTGCTTTTTAATTATTTAATTAGGACAGTAAGGTCTGACTTTGTCTAGACAAAAGTCTTGTCACTGAACAGAAATAATGTACAGTATAGAATATAAAGTCATAGTGCAGTGTAAAAAGAATTAATATTGAGTATGACTCCCATGAGCTTGGACGACTGCATCCATACATCTCTGCAATGACTCAGATAACTTATTAATCTGTCATTAATTAAAGTCACCTTGAATGGCAAAGAAAGCGTTCTTGCAGGACTCCCAGAGTTCATCAAGATTCTTTGGATTCATCTTCAATGCCTCCTCCTTTATCTTACCCCAGACATGCTCAATAATGTTCATTTCTGGTCACTGGGCTGGCCAACCCTGGAGCACCTTGACCTTCTTTGCTTTCAGGAACTTTGATGTGGAGGCTGGAGTATGAGAAGTAGTGCTATGCTGCTGGTTTGTAATGTAAAGGGCAGCACAAATGTCTTGATACCTCAGGCTGTTGATGTTACCATCCACTCTGCAGATCTCTTGCATGTCCCCATACTGAATGTAACCCCAAACCATGATTTTTTTTCTGAGAATCTTGAACTCCATGTGCTTTTCATAAGGTCTTCTGCAGTATTTGTGATGATTGTGATGCCAAATGATCAACTAGAAAGCAAGTTATTATTTGTTGTTATTGTTGTTGTCAGGTAGTGTACAGTACATTAGGTAATAGGTAGCAACATAGTAGGTGCCTTATAAGTAGGCTTACACGGAATCTGCAGATTTCAGCTGATTTTTAGGCCATCATTGAGTCTATTTATTAACTTATGTTAATCTGTGTAAATTTATATTTATTCAGTTTTTAAATTAATTTCAGCAGTATTATTGACTAATATGAAAATGTTCCTATGATTCATTTACAATACAGCTTGTAAAGTAATATTTATTCTATGTGAGACTTGTTTATCAGATAAGTGGATCTACCTGTAATTGGATTTGCATTGTAAACATTAAATCAAAGTTGAAAAGGTATTGTTTTTTATTTTATATATATATAAGTTATTAGTTATGATACTCCCAAAATCATTTTACATAAATCCGCAGTCAAAAGAAAATCTGCACAGAAATAGCACAAAATATCCACAGATTCTGCCTGGCCCTACTTATAAGTTAAGAAAATCTACAGAAATGGTTTTATGCTCATTTTTTTGACCATATTTGGAATGGTCATGAATATTAATGAGCTCTGCTCTGACACGCAGCTCCTCGTCCATCCTGACGCACACGTTAACCGATAACTTGTGGATGGCAACGCATAGAAAACAGTGGGGTAAATGCACACAGACTTTTAATTTTCAGTCAGCCAACTTAAGCGCTTCCTGTCATGCCATTACAAATTCAGCGCATTCAAGATCTGATTTCTTTAAAAACCAGGGATCTTCATTGCCTGACTAAGATGCAATATAAAGGGAGTATCAGACCGGGCAAGAAGCACTGAATTAAATTCCATTGTTCCACGCCATCTCTTTAAAATACCTCAGTATTTTTTATGGAGTTTCTCCCTGCTGCTCTTGATGGCGCTTTAGTTTAAACAACTTGTGTTTTTCATCTCGTTTTACGCTTGAACAACTAAATTAATGCTAAAGTCTATTTAACTTATTTTATTTTAATTACAATACACCATCGATTGAAACTTATAAAATTGAAAACAGTAACATAACCTTTTACAGGAAGCACTTGCTGCACACAAAACCACTTTGGTGCGGCAGGGATTTAACTGCAACTGCTGTTTTCACAATAAAAGTCCTACAAAGCCTGAGGTGTGCAAAATGATGCAACATATCAGTCTGTGTTTTGGCTTCTGATGATGCGAAGTCTCGTCAGGTCAGAAGTAAAACGTGACCTAAAATACATGCAAATATTGAGGGGGTGCTAATGAATAGCCCTGTGAGCAATGCAACAGTCTGTATTGTGTTTTGTTTCACTGGGGTTTTACATTTGCGTAATTTACACGAGAACGAGGAAACAATAGTGTTTGAGGCTCACGGGATGGCCATTTCTTTGTACTGAACTCTTATTATTCGACTATGTCTTGGTATACCCAGATTTTCTTTATAGGGCACCTTTAAAATACACCGTTTAGACAGACTTCACGGATGAAGTTCTTCATTCTTGTCCATTTGATGACTAGTCTTTTTGGACTATTGTTAGACATTACTAGATTTTTAGCATATGTTTAGATGTCTACTATAATTATTTTGAATGCCATTAGGCACTTTCAAATCTTATTGGTTCAGAAATACAAATTTGTTTCCAAAATAATTGAGATTGAGCATCAATTTAGTTTTTATTCTAGAAAGACAAAGGACTTATCAATGGGAATTTATTTATTTAATGCTTAATTCCGATTCTGAACTCACAGCGGTTGCCATATGGTTGATGATGAGTTTAATGCCAAGGACTGAAACCAATCAGCATCTGTCATCGGTGTTTGGGCATCATGCTTATCAAAAGACTGCTGGAGCGCAACTGCAAATGGTTCACTTTAAATTATTTGAAATGAAATACATTTAATGTCAAGTTACATTTATTTAAGGTTGTATCAGAAATGTGGCAGTATAGAGGCGGATAAATCTAAACCTTGATCTGATATTTTTAAGGATAATACAAGGATGAATACAAAACAAAAGGCAAACAAATAAAGTGAATGACTGATTTTATGTTAAACCTGAAAACTGCTGAAATAGGCAGATTTTTTCTTTTTTAACTCGCACAACCTTGTTTTTATCTCTGTATAACCTCTGGGTAACTGTGCTTCATGTTATCTGGGTATCTTTTAAGTGTAAATTGCTTTGAGTTTAAAGGCGCTGTATAAAATAAAAGTATTATTATTATTATTGTAAGCTCAGGGTTAGAGTAGGTGTTTTATTTTCTTTATTTAGTGGAACACTCTAGTAGAGATTTAGCTTACATAGTGATTCATTAAAGTCAATGGTTATACTCGCACTTTTAGAGTCAAAAAGCTTATATAAACAAAAAAAATGCATTAGGGCCAATATGAAGCAAAAAATGAGTGGCATGTGTAAGAAACTGAGCAATATTTTTAAACATTACTACCTTTAGACACATATGACATTACTTCTTGCATATAATACAACACAGATTCAGTTAGTGAATGCATTATCATGCTATATATGGCATATATGCAAAATATATGCAAATTACATATATGAGATACAAGTTCATGTCTGGATTCCATAAACTATATATGACATATGAGATATGGCATATACATATATTGCATTGCAAAATATTGTTCATTTGTATAGCACTTTTTACAACAATTATCATTCCAAAGCAGCTTTTCAAAAGGTGCAAGTATTACATTACTATCAAAATCAGTTCATTTGTTGAGTCAAGGGTGGGCAGTACATATACAGTGCTAAAAATGTAAGATCAAGAATCCAAAGTTGAATACATTCAAATTAATGTTAGTGAAAAATATTAAATACAATTTTAATAAACAGGACAAATCAAGAGAAACATAAAAATAGAAAATATATTTAAAATTTAGTAAATTTATTTGAAATTTTTAAATATTTTAATAAGTTTATAAATATTTTTCTTTTGCAATAACTAACTTTGAATTCAGTTGTATTCTCTTTATTCCTTCACTGCAAAAACACTGCCGTTCTTACTTAGATTTTTTTCTAGTTTCTAATCCAAATATCTAATAATTCTTAAATCAAGTAGCAATTTTTTAGGCAAGCAAAATGTTGTCTTGTTTTAGGAAATAATATGTAAATATTAACTGAGTTTTTCCTTAAAACAAGCAAAAAATATATCTTCTGCCAAAAGGAAAAAGGTTGCTTACCCCATTGGCAGAATATTCTGCTTGTTTTAAGGAAAAACTCACTTAATTTTGACATATTATTTCTTAAAACAGGACAATATTTTTTCTTGTCTAGAATGCTTCTCGATTTAATTTTTTTTGTCATTTTCCAGTGTTTTTAATGATTATAACTGTTTAATAATACTGTTTTGTTTAAATGCACAAAATGTATTGGCTAAAGTCACTGAGGAATGGTCAAAAATCATCATTTCCAAAAGGGGTGTATAGTTAGACAATAAAAAGTGTACTTTTCCAAAAGATGATGACTATACAGTATCTACATATACAGTTAAAATCTAAATTATTAGCCCTCCTGTAATTTTTTTCTTTTTCAAATATTTCCCAAATTATATTTATTAGAGCAGGGAATTTTTCGCAGTATTTCCTATAATATTTTTTCTTCTGGAGAAAGTCTTGTTTGTTTTATTTCGGCTAGATTAAAAGCAGTTTTTAATTTAAAAAGAAAACATTTTAAGGTCAATATTATTAGCCCCCTTAAGCAATATTTTGTTCGATAATCTACAGAACAAACCACCGTTATAAAATGATTTGACTACACTAACTTGCCTAATTAACCTAGTTAAGCTTTTAAGTTGCACTTTAAGCTGAATACTAGTATCTTGAAAAGTCTAGTAAAATATTATTTACTATCATCATGGCAAAGATAAAAGAAATCAGTTATTAGAAAGGAGTTATTAAAACTATTATGTTTAGAAATGTGTTGAAAAAATTCTCTTTCCGTTAAGCAGAGGTTGGGGAAAATATGCGGATGCATGTTCATATATCAAATGGGATGTAGATGGGATGTATGCTAATAGGACGTGCAGCTAATGGGATTGAATACATTTTATAATCCTGGCAAAGCTTGAAGACAGTTGTGTAACGCTGATCACGTCTCCCCCTGACTGTTCTCACCCAGTGTCACTATTTATTTAGTCGGCTCTTGCCCCCTAGCAAACACGATTCCTATTGGACACATGACCACAGCGGCTGCCCGCCTCAGTTTATTTGGACCAGGGCTGGAGTGAGTCAACAGTCAAGTCACACACGCACACGCACACGCATGCACACACACTTGCAACAAAAAGGTTTGCAGCAAGAGGTGAGTGTTATAATGCTTACCTCTTGCTGTGTGTCCTTGGGCCATATACACAACCACCCACCCACACACTCATATTTTCATATGTCATACATTTGAAATCAATTTGACACTAATATACAATGAATATACTATTGCTGCAAGTTCAGACAGACACTTGCGCCCTGTATTTGCATGTTATTGGGTTGGCACAAAGGTTTTGTGGTTGAAACTTGGTTCCAGTCGTCTTTCTAGGGAACAGTAAACAAACTGCACACACAAACACAACAGGAGGCCTTGAGCGCTGTGTTGACTCTGCTCATGGATTTGTTCCCTCAGTGATGCAGAGTCTGTCTGTTTTTATAGTTATAGACTGGTGTGCGAGGAAAGGCAGTTGGTTCACTTGTCTGGGAGCCCACAGGCTATTTTTCATGAGACCGTTGTTCAACATGATGTTATGAATAACAACAGCTCTAAAACAAAGTTGATATTAGAAAATGTGATCATTGAGTGCTTGGTGGAATTTGATGAAAATGTTTGCAATGCAATTAGCATGCCTGGATTACACCTGGTAATTAAAGGCCCTATGAAATGTTTTGAAATGTGCAGTTTTTTTATTGGACGTTTGACGTAATCTTAACTAAAATTGAAGAGCCTGTGCGACATAGAGTAGCTCCTCTCATTTAAAACAAACAGCCAATAGCGTTTTGTTTTATCACCGCTCTGCCAGTGTGAGTGGTTGAACTCAAGGGGATTAAATGAAAAGCAAATAAGAAGGGTCTTGAAGGGGGCGGGGCATGTCCCATAGGCCTGTCACAATAATCAATAAATCGACTTATCGCACATGGACATGACCTCAATCATTTTTGGTGATGCATTATATATCGCCCATACATAAAAGCGAATTCTAGCCACGTTATAGCTGATTGCGCAACATCTCCAACTGTATTGGAGGTTAGTATGGTTAAAAAACACTATAGTATTTACTAGGGTTGCACAGTTTACCGATACTATGGCAATGCCGTGATACTATGGCTCCAAAATACTGGTGGCGCCACTGTAGTTTGTGAACGGTATCGTCATTAACGGTCTATGTACAATGCATAATGTTGCATGTGGAAATTTTAGTAGTCACTAAAATGCTTAATTTCTGCTCCTGTCAATATGGTTTAGTAGCTACAACAACTGTGATAATCTCTTAAAAAGAGATTAAATTTTAAATCACTTACCTGATAAGACTGAAAAAAGTAATAGATACAGGAAACATTGAAACTGAATTTCTGACCACTTCATATGGCCTAATTCAGTTGGAAAAATGCTCTTTTTGAAGCAAATTTCATTTGGTATCATTTGTATCTTTATCTTAATGTATGTTTTCTTGCTCAGTTATCTACAAAAGAACATACATTTTAGGTGAAGTGATGTGCAAATACTTTTTTCAATAATAAGCATGGTTTCCGCTACATTCATTCTTCCATGGCGGGGCGCCACACCAAAATTGATCCCGCCACGGCTACATTACAAAACTTGACAGGTTGTGGAATTTGGTGCTTTATTATATGTATTAGTGTGGCTAAACCCCGCCTTCATTTGAAGATCAACACCTCCTTCAAACATCACTGCCTGTTTAGCCCCGCCCACAAATCAACACAAAAATATTATTTACATCAAATATTCCCTTAAAGTGTGTTTGTAAAAAAAAACGCCATGCATATGTGCTTATACAGTTCTGTAGTCCACCATTGTTGTTTTGGTTGTCAGTTACTTTCACGTATTGACTGAATGTATAATATGCATGCGCATGAACTCACAAATGTGCATGGCTTTTACAAAATCATGTTTTTGTAGTTCACATGGAGACGATAATGGAGTGAATTTTAAAAGCTCGCACTGAAACCCATCATAAGGCGCTCTAGATACTGTTGTTAAGTACGGTTAACCAAAGGGCCAAGGTTAAAACACATAAAGGATTATCCATTTTTATCTGAAAACTGTGTGTTGAAGATTTTTCCTTTATTTAAGTGTCAAGACTGAAATGTTAAGATTATTCAGACATTTCGTTTCTCAATATACAGTTCTCAGCTCAAAACAATGACAGCCTAAATAAAGGACATTTTATTCCACATAGGAACATTTACAGTGAAAGCATGCAACGGAGAGGTAGCAAGCTGCAATTGTCATGGCAACCATATACATTCCAAGCTGATATGATATAATCTATCCTTATTCTTATGTTTTTTTAAAACAAGGACTTGACAGCTTCATTTTTTCTAAATAATATAATAAGATTTGTTCAGACAGCACCTTTTCAATGTGTATATTATAGAAATACAATATATAATGGTCTAATTGTTTCAGATAAATTACTGAAATACCTTATTTTATTTTTAGTTTTTTATTGTAAACCACTTTGAGCCACATTTAAAAGGTGCTGTCTGAATTCATTCATTAATTTTCCTTCTGCTTAGTCACTATTTCCGAGGTCGCCACAGCGGAATGAACCGCCAACTGTTCTGACATGTTTTACACAGCGAATGCCCTTTTAGCCTCTACCCAGTTCTGGGAAATACCCATGTGCATTCATTCACACAAACACACACACACACACACACACACACACACGCGCACACACACACACACGCGCACACACACACACACACACACTCACACACACACGCACTCACACACACACACACACACACACACACACACACACACACACACACACACACACACTACAGCTAGTTTAGTTTATTCAATTTACCTATACCGCATGTCTTTGGACTGTGGGGGAAACCGAAGCACCCAGAGGAAACCCACCCAAACACAGGAAAAATATGCATACTCCACATAGAAATGCCAACTGGCCCAGCTGGGACTCGAACAAGCGACCTTCTTGCTGTGAGGCGACAGTTCTAACCACTGAGCCAGTGTCGCCAGGTGCTGTCTGAATAAATCTTATTATTATTTTGAAAAAAACTGAAGCTATCAAAAAGACATGAGACTAAAGCTATATTATATCATATCAGCTTGCAATGCACTATAAAAAAATTGCTGTGAAATTTACAGTATTACTGGCAATTTTGGTTGTAAAACTACACTAAATTTGTAATTGTTAATTTACAGTGCATTTGTAAATTTGGCAGTATTACTGGTAACCAAAATTAATAGTAATACTGTGAATTTTGCTGCAAATTTTTCCAGTGTACATTATAGACCATTATATAGATTATAGATTAAAGGGGTGGTCCACAGTGTATTTTTAAGGTTTCGTGGTGTTTATGAGATGCAAAGCAACGTGTGCTTATGCGTCAATTGTAGAAAATCACGTTATTTTTTCATATATCTTACTTTGATTATAAACAGCTACTCAGCTAACATGAAAACAACTGTCATATTTCCTAGTACCTCTAGGCCCGCCTACAAGAGGCTCTGATTGGTCCACTAACACAATGTGCTGTGATTCACGGATTGGCTTCACGTCACCAGAAAAAGCGTTATGCACCTTCAAGCATGCGCCTTTGCACTGTGCAAACAGTCAGTCAGAGTAGCTGTTAGCTGTATCAGTTTGTGCCTGAATCAGATATAATATGAAGAGCACACAGATGAACCTCACGCCTGCTCTCTAAAATAAAATCTGACAAGGGTCTTTCACATATATTTGGAATATGTAAGCATGTGTAAGTAATATGAAACGTTCACATAACTTTTTGTTTGTTTGTTATTTGAGATATAGAATGCAGGGAAAGTGCATAGACACTGCACACGCTGCTGAAGATGGTGGGTGTTTACAGCGGTTTGATAGATAAATATGAATTTGTAATTAAATTGTTAGTGGTGCCAAACAGCATTTCCCATTGTTTACATCCTCACTACATAAGTCCTCACTACAACATACTGTTAACGCTAG
Organism: Danio aesculapii; assembly: GCF_903798145.1. Taxonomy (NCBI): domain Eukaryota; kingdom Metazoa; phylum Chordata; class Actinopteri; order Cypriniformes; family Danionidae; genus Danio; species Danio aesculapii. Next base: position 35,384,948 of record NC_079446.1, on the reverse strand, counting down.
ACACTGCATATAATTGATCAATTTTAACAAATAAAAACACTTACAGGTTGTGGCTCACAATCCACAACTTCATCGGTTGAAAGACTTTAAACTGAATCCAGCACTGAACTGAGAAACATTCTGGAAGCTGTCCTTTGTCAAATGTTAGCTATATATTTTTTATAATTCTCTAGAACATAATTAAAATTAAACTGTAAGCACTTCTGTCTTTGTGTCGTGTCTTTTGGAAGCCCAAATAGAGAAACAGAACAAGCTCTGGAAATAGCAGCGTTTGGACGGCATTTTAGCTTTTTTCTGCTATAACATTACAGCACTATAGCATCTCTGACTTCGCCCCGTTGCTGCGCGGGGTGTATGCACATAACCTGAAGCGTTTGTGATCTCACTAGCCCGGATGTATTTTTTTGTAGTCCCCAAACTTCATTCGCTGTAGGCTTTGCTAAGCTAACTGTAAAAGCCAATGTCTCCCTTTGCATGGAACTTTGAGTGTATTACATTCAGAGATGTTGTTTATGTTCACACAGCTACATTACACATCAACTAAAGTTTAAAATATATCTTAGTGGAGCACCCTTTTAAACATTTATAATAATAAACAATAACAAAAATATGTCCTTACATAAGAAGCATGGTTTCCGTTACATTCATTCTTCCATGGCAGGGCACCACGCCAAAATTTATCCCGCCACGGCTACATTACAGTTTCTCATTCAAACATTCAGTCACCTTTTTTTTTAATAGCGGATTATAATTGCACCAAAACGTATTAAAAGGTAAGTGAATTATAACAGCGCAAACTTTTTGTGTAAGCGTAGTAGTGCTGTGTGCTATTTGTTTAATCCTTTAAGGTTACATGCTGACTGAATGACTGGCTGACTGACAGGTGCGTGATGTGTGAGGCCAGCAAACACGACGTATAGCCGTTTCACTTTACTTCAGGACGCATTAATGCTGCTCTGTAGGTTTATTAAACACATTCATAAATATTCATAGCAAATCTAATAAATGTTGGAGACATACTTGTTACATAAATGCTCTAAAATGTTTTATTAAAAATAAATGTTTGCTTTTAACAGTTGCTGAGAACTTTATCTACTTTATAGTTAGATTGTTTTATAAATTTAGTGCGTTTTACAGTTTTACTAATCTTTACTAATATCTAAAAAGAGCTTATGCAGTCAAACATGGGACACAAGCATTATATTTGCATTAATATATAGTTAAGCAGGCATTATGCAACAATATTGGACCCCTCAGTGTCACGATTGAGTCATTAAAATCAAGTATTCCAGAGAGAAAAAACGTGACAGTTGCACAAAGCATAATGTGTGGCCAAATTATAGCTCTGGCAGCGTTCACTTTTTCATTAAATCCTGATATGTGGTTATTAAAAAGTAGTCGTGGTATGGCCGCAGATGTGTGTGTGTGCGCGTGCACATGCAAGGACAAGCTTTTGTGTGATCCCTCAGTTTATCGTCAGCTCTGCACTCATCACTGTGTTTGTTAGAGTCACTATCTTCCTCTGTCTACACAATGAGACACACATATTAACTGCACACACAGAACGTCGTCACTTCGCCTGAGGTCTTGAATCGTGTTTGCATAACTTAATATTTTCTTTCCTGTTATGAGTAATATTAGCCTCTGGCCTCCCACGCGCTCGGCAACCCGTAGGTCTGTTCCGACCTTTCTTTGATTGACAGTTTAGATCCTCATAGCCTTGACTTTAAGCTTTATAATGCCACTCATTGTCATTCTAGCTCATAAATCTCAGTTTGTTGTAACTGGCTCACAAGAGGCATTCAGTGGAGATGTGGACTACACTTGAATTATTTTGTTTTTAGTATAGAAAGTTGGTGTTTAATTACAGCATTATTTCAGAAAATTAACTGCACTAATTGTTTAATTCACTAAAAAAGAATCGATTCACAATTGTAATTTATTCAAGAAATGAATCATTTGTTATGGAATTGGACTCTATTGACTCTGCTGTTACTGTAGGAGTCTGATTCACTAAAAAGTACAGCGCATAACAATCATTCATTCAGGAACCGAGGCATTCATTCTGGAATTTTATTAAATTGGTAATGAAGTATGCTTTTGATTCAGTGAATCGATTTACAAGAGCCGTTTGTCCCAGAATTGAATTGTTTTTTTCAGAATTGGTCTATATTGGTTGCTCTGCTGTCACTCTTCGGAGGAAGACTCTATTCACTTGTTTTGGCAGTGCTCCTACACAGAGAGATTCTGGTCGGATCTGTTGATGTTTATTCAATCTTATATTATGAGTGACTTTTCCTTTTCTTTTAAAGTTATATTCTTTGGATTGTTTGATGATTCTAAAGAAGTGTACATAATTAATTTATGTATTCTATTAGCCAAGTTTCATATTCACAAACAGAAGTTTAAGGGCTCTAAACCTTTTTTGATCTGCTCAAAATCAACCTAGACCAATACTTGAAAACCATCCAAAAGCAACAAAAACTGTATCTTTATATTCTTCCTTTGTGTCTCTTTAAGATGTAATTTTATTACATTAGTTTTATTTCTGTTACCTGGCGTTTGTTTGTCTTTGTGTGTATTTCTGTGCACTTTTTTATTTATTTGTAGTATTTTTCTCTATGTATGTAACTGTATTTGATCTACCTCTTTAATAAATATAAAAAATAATAATAATAATAAAAAATTGGTTGCTCTGCTTTTGATTCATTAAAGAACTGACTCAACTGTCATTCATTCAGGAACTATAATAATAATAGCCTGATATATTGCCAAATTCATTAATAATACTAAGTGTTGCAGGGATAGATGGATCAGGTTTAGTTAAATATAATAAAATATCGTCTGTATAAATATCTTATGAACAGTATTTGTAATAAATACTCCTAAGACATCATCTCTATCTATAGCTAGATTGAGTAGTAAAGGGGAAAGAGAACAGCCCTGTCGACAACCTCTTCTTCATACTATTTCTCTAAATATAAAATTATTAGTACAGATTTTTGCTAAGGGATTACTATATAAGTTTTTGATGAGCAAAATAAATGTATCATTCAGATTCATCACTCAATTCTATCAAATGCCTTTTCGGCATCGAAGGATACTAATAATCTTTGTACGTTTTCACTTTCGAATGATTGATTATATTTAAGAGCCTGCGAATATTGTCTGAACCATATCTAGCTTTAGCAAAACCCGTCTGATCTGGGTGAATTAAGCAGGGGAGAATTTGTTCTTGTCTGGTGGCAAAAAGTTTACATATAATAACCCAACGTCAGGCCAACGTCAACTTTAAAGCACAAAAAATATATCAACATTTAGTGATGTAACAGCTTGACATTGTGTGGACGTTACCAATATGATGTCTATCATATATTACTCCATATTTGACATCAACATGACTTTGGTTTAAGATGTTGGCTTTGGATGTTGTTCCCTTTCCAACACAACATAAAATTGACCAAATATCAAGATCATTTCACATTGTAATTGTACGTCAAAGTAACATATTCTGTTGAAATTGGTCTTTATTGATTGCAATGCATGTTTTGATTCACTAAAAAGAACCAACTCACAGCTGTCATTTGATCAGGAATTGGATGATATTAGTTGCTCCATGCTTTTTACGTTTGATTCACTAAAAAGAACAACTCACAACAGTCATTTGTGTGTGTCACACATACTACACCATTTGGTCTGTAAGCTTTTGGTTCACAAAAAGATTTGGGAATCGGTTTACACTGACTGCACAGTTTGCCTTTGATTCGTTTAAAAGAAACAACTCTCTGTTATTCGTTCAGAATTCTGACTACACTAGTTGCTCTATATGTTTTGTTAATTCTAAAAAACAAGAGTCATTCATTCAGTTCATTCATTACAACTACACTATTCACTAAAAACAAACAAGTCACAACAGCCAATCATTCAAGAATTGAAGAATTTGCTCCTGAATCGCACGACATTAGTTCAATTGTATGTTTTTGGTATGCACCTGACTCTTAAGAGTCATTTGTTCAAGAATCAAACTACACTAGTTCCTCTGTATGTTTCAGAGAAATCAGATTACACTGATTAATCCTTGTGATTTTGATTCTTTGAAAGAAATAGGAAGAATAATTTAATGAGGAATAGGACAATACTGGTTAAACTGCATACTTGTGGTTCACTAAAAAGAATCAATCATGTGAGCTTTCAATTAAATCAATTAACTGAATTGAAAATATGAATTCAATTCATAACTCATAAAAGTTTGTGAACCAGAGTACACTAGTTTTGCGCTATAGGCATGACAACCAAAAATTGAAACCAGCTCTAATGAACCGTTAGATATTCTAAATATTTTTAGTAAGTTGCTATTGACGTTATTCTTAACGTACGTGCGGGTGCAGCCATTGGACTCTTTTTGGCTTGAGACTTCCGGTCTCATTCACTTCCATTGATTTTTAGATGTTACAAACAGCTTGTTGTGCTGCTTGATGCTGCAAACTTATATTTTCTAATTATATTATTCTACTTTTTATGTATAGTCATGAACTCACTTGTTTGTAGAGCAAGTATAAATCCCTTTATTAACCCTAGTCATTTCTCCCATAGCCAACTTAATCAGACGTTCTAAAACAATCGCAAAAATAACGCACTTCCACATTGCAGAATAAGGTCAATATGGTTGGTTATGGACTATTTGGGCAGACCGATTCCAGTCACGTGACTTCATGTTTTCTTTCAAAGCCTTTTTGATAATCATTTTTAATAATTACAGACACACACTGATGTGCAAAACATGATGTGGCACAAACACTTATGCTGTGATATTCCTGATTCCAAATCCTTTGTATTGGATGCTGGATTTGTGGTATTTTGTTGCTGATAGACTTTAGCACCGGGGGTGGTGGTTTTGAGAGGCAGGGGAAGGGCATTTGAGGGGTACCATGGTTGATGTGTGGCCTAATACTGCCAAGTCTCATCAGTATAGCCCACCCGTCTCTCAGTATGGGGCAGAAAAATCCCAGCGTGCAGTGGTGTGGATGGGCAAGACAAAACCTTTACCCTTCAGTATGTGCCGGGGTTTAATTTATGTCCTTAATTTGAGGAAGCAGACCACCTAAGTCAACGGCGCATTAAAATGTCAGAGAGACACTTTATCACTGTGCATAATCCACTGCTCTTTCACAACCCCCATTTTGCCCTCTCTTTTGATTGGACAAGCATTTCTTTTTAACAATAAAGTAAATCTCATATTGAGGCAAAAACTGGGTCACATCAAGTGCAAATCATGTAATGTATCTTCTCATGTGTCTTTCACTAGCCCAGCTTTGGTTTATTATTTTATTTTCATGGTCATATCGCCATTCAGTGCATTCTTTGGTTTATTTGAAGATTCGTCTCTCCGGCCATTTATCTCAGTTAAAAGATTTCCAATAATGCGTCGACAGAGATGTATAAAGTACTAGAGACCCAGACTTAAGTAAAAGTACAAGTACTCTATCAAAAAGTGACTTGAGTAGAAGTAAAAGTGCTCTTTAAGCACCATACTTAAGTGGAAGTACTAAAGTATTCAACATTTTTTGTACTTAAGTATTGCAAGTAGTTTATTTCCAAATTTACTACTCAAGTACTAAAAGTAAAAGTACAAGTATTGTGTAATGTAGTTATTAAAGAATGCAGTCAAAAGACATCATATTGTTTTGTTTATTTTAAATCTCTTTTTTGGGGGCACGTCATTAAGCAGATAGAAAAGAAACATGACTTGCAATACTGTTTTTCTCTCATGCTTGAACCACAGATCTGACAGATTATAACAGCTTTAACACACACCTTTCAAAGTTGTGTGTCACAAAAACAGTCCATAATCCACTCAAAACGCTATTGAAACCCATTTTTGGAGCACAATTTACTGGTTGTAAACGCTGTAAACGAACGTTCTAATTCACTTGATTTTGATTTTATTGTAAAAAAAAAGAAAACGTGTATATTACTGTGTTAAATGAAAATCTGAAATATTTTATGGCTTATGGCTATGATTTAGTATTCAAAAATATTTCATTTTGATTATGTTTTAATTAAATTGGTCTTAAACTTCATATTTTTCTTATTTTTATAGTATATTTATTCATTCTGGTACTTTTACCATAAACCAACATCTCAACCATTTGGTAGAGGCTGATATTTTAGAAATTATGGGATGTGTTGGGGGAAAATGTATTGATTGTGTTAACTAGCGACATTAGGAGTTAAGAAATGCAATAAATAAAAAAATTCTATTGGTTTTTTCTTGGTGTGACAGTTAAATGGTTACTTGTAATAAAATTGTGTCCTTTAATACAGCAGTAATATATATGAACTGTACCCTTAATTTGACCCGCTCAAAGAAAACACTCTTTCTGAATGTATCAAACAAAACTCATGCACAGAAGACAGCATGAGCATTTATAGCAAATAAACTAATGTAAATATTCTCCCGCCTGCTTTTTAAACGCTGACAGGCGAGGTCTTACACCCCTTTGATTGGTTATTGTCTTCACCTTCTCAACAGAAAGGGCTGCTATCGGCTTTAGAAATGAAAGCGTTGTTCACTGATGGCGGGAAGAACAGCCGTAGTTACAGTCTATGTATGTATAATACGCGGTTATCACAGGTAATCTATAATAGACACAGTGGAGAAAACTTGCACCTCATACACGCCCAGGTCTGGATCCACAAGTATTGTTTAACAGCCAAGAGGAGATGAACAGTTGAGTCTCACAACATTTCTCTGTAGTAGTGAAATAGCGGCTCGTGTGCTGTGCCGCCTTCACTCGCCCTCGCGCCTCCGTCCTTCGCCATAGTATTGCGACACCGCACATAAATGACGTCAGTACGTAATAACCCGTTATGATCTATTACTGAACCGATATCGACCATTTTGACACCTCTAGTAACGAGTAACGATGCAGCTCATAAAAAATCTATCGGAGTAAAAGTATTAAACTCATCGAAAATATGTACTTAAGTAAAAGTGGAAGTAGGAGAAAAAAACAATACTCCAGTAAAGTACAGATACTGCCTTTTAGTACTTAAGTACAGTAGTGAAGTAGTTCTACTTCGTTACTATACATCTCTGTGCGTCGAGTGGGTCTCTATGTTGTTGACACGATTTGGTCATGTTTGTCCCCGTTTTTCTAACTGGGTCTCTCTCGCTGTTTTGCAGGGCTGCTGGGTTGTAATCATTTCCAAAGAGCCACATTGAACTACAGCTCTCTGCTACTGGAAGATGGGCCAGGAGTGCTGTATGTTGGGGCCAGAGAGGCTATTTACAAACTAGACACTGCCAACATCTCCGACACCAATAACTCTCTTACTGTGAGTCCTTCTTTTGTCACTTTAAAGCGATATGTCACACAAAAATCAAAACTGCTCTTGATTTACTTGCCCACAGGGCTTCCAAGATGTAGGTGACTTTTCTACTTCAGTGTAACTTTAAATAAGATCTTTAAGCTGAAAGCAGGGTCTGTGGTGATTCAATGCACATCAATGGCTACAAGCACTTTAAAAAGGACCTATTATGCAAAAATATTTTTTAACACAGTTGTGAGGCAACAGGCTGTGCAAATAACCAGCTACTAATGGTAAAAATGTTTTAATTTTAGTTTTTATAATCACACTTGATAAAAACTCTCCAAGAGCACTTTGATTAACATTCTCCCTTTGTACGTGTTATCAGAGTGTGAAAGCCCTGCCTATTAGTGATGATCTCTCTCTCATTAGCATAGGACGTTAGTCTGGTATTTGAATCTGCCACTATGCTGTAACATAGGCATTTGTAGCTCCGCCCTCTTTTTAAAAAGAGCACAATCTCATTTGAATTTAAAGCAACAGTCACCAAAATGGCACAGTTAGAATCAAGACCCAAAAGGGGCAGTGAAGTTTTTTAAAGCACAGATTAGGCATGGGCTGGTCTACATTTCTGACGGTATAATAACCTTATCATGGTATCACGGTATTGTGATTACTGCTGTAAAATAGTTTCTTTTTAAATGACAGTAAAAAAGGTGGTCAAGTCGGAGCACTCACTCTGGTCCCCCAGGCTCTGCGCTGGTTGGGAAAACTCCAAATTGAACTAAAACAATCGATTACAATTGGCTAAAGATTGGCAATCAAAATTCGGGACATTGTAACCTGCAGAACCTGGGGATTTTTGTGGTTTTAATACCTTGACTTTTCCAGACCGGGGTAAACCTTGAAACCGGTTATCATCCCATGTCTAGCACAGATAGTAAGCGCAACGAACTTTCTAGCAGCAATAACACTAATCATCCAATCAGAAACAAGGAGAATTTCCATAAATAACCAGGCTCATTCTACCTCAGTCATATCATAAACTTTGCATTCCTCCACCACCCCAACTCCACACCTTTAACCAGATCCATACCAAGCATTGCAGGGGGGGATTTCTGGGATTGGGCTAGACACTGAGCTTGTATTTTTCTCTTTCTCTCTTGATGGAGAGAATGCCTCAAGCTCAGACGTATTTCCGGCCTCAGAGCCCTCTCCCTGAACAGCATGCTAAATACGCTTATTTTGATCTGTTTTCTATGTGTGGGCATGAACTCGTAAAACCGTTATTTGTAAAGTATTTTGAGCTGAAACTTCACATACACAATCTATAAGGACATCTGAGACTTATTTTACATGTTGTATAAAGGGACATAACAAGTTCTATTTCAGAGTCAAAATATACATATATGCAAAACAAAGGTAATACTCATGTCTCCTGATGATACATTGAGGCCTTATAAAGGGAAAAAAAATCAAGTATTACCTCTAATGTCATCAGGAGCCACAGGCATTCATTTGTATTTTAATTCAATATTGACTCACATTTCATGAATGATTAAGTTTTAGTTTTAGCTAAAAATCTTTATTATTCTACTGAAGAAAAAAATAACCTACATTAAGGATGGCCTAAAGGTAATTTAACACCAGTTTTTAATTTTTCGGATGAACTATGCCTTCAACTTTCAGTTAATTTTATTCCTTTAAATAATGCGGCTTGGCTAATAATAGTTATTTTCAATTTCTCTTTAATAGCTGGAATGGGCAGCATCTGCTGATCAGAAGAGGCAATGCTTGAGCAAAGGAAAGAACAATCAGGTATCTCCATTCTTGATTTGTATATATCATCTTCTTGTAAAACAATAGCTTAACTCAAGGTCATGCATTTAATTACAAAGAACAAACACTAATAAGTACTGTATATAGCCTGAATTCACTTTACCTAGCGTAAGATTTAAGTGACTTTGAACGTGGCATGGTTGTTGGTGCCAGACGGGCTGGTCTGAGTATTTCTGAAACTGCTGATCTACTGGGATTTTCACACATAACCATCTCTAGGGTTTACAGAGAATGGTCTGACAAAGAGAAAATATGCAGTGAGCGGCAGTTCTGTGGGCGCAAATGCCTTGTTGATGCTAGAGGTCAGAGTAGAATGGCCAGACTGGTTCCAGCTGATAGAAAGGCAACAGTATCTCAAATAACCACTTGTTACAACCAAGGTATGCAGAAGAGCATCTCTGAAAAAGCACAACACGTCAAACCTTGAGGCAGATGGGCTACAGCAGCAGAAGACCACACCGGATGACAATTCTGTCAGCTAAGAACAGAAAACCGAGGCTACAGTTTGTACAAGATCACCAAAATTGGACAATAGAAGATTGGAAAAACATTGACTGGTCTGATGAGTGTCAACATACAGAATTTGGTGTCAACAAAATAAACATAGTGTGGGGGATATTTTCTTGGCACACTTTGGGCCCATTAGTACCAATTGAGCATCATGTCAATGCCACAGCCTACCTGAGGATTGTTGCTGACCATGTCCATCCCTTTATGACCACAGTGTACTCATCTTCTGATGGCTACTTTCAGCAGGATAACACGCCATGTCATAAAGCGCAAATCTTCTCAGACTGGTTTCTTGAACATAACAATGAGTTCACTGTACTCAAGTGGCCTCCACAGTCACCATATCTCAATCCAATAGAGCACCATTGGGATGTGATGAAATGGGAGATTCGCATAATGGATGTGCAGCCAACAAATCTGCAGCAACTGCATTGATGCTATCAGATTATACTTTTTATATGGAAAAAAGTCTCTGAGGAATATTTCCAGTACCTTGTTGAATCTATATCACAAAGATTGGGGTAAAAAGGGAATCCATCTCGGTACTTGTAAGGTGTACCCAATAAAGTGGCAAGTGAGTGTATTATCTAATGCTCAAGATGATTCACATTACCTAGTTGAGGCTGTATTATTAGTTTCAGCAGTTGTTATCTGATAATAACATACTTTAAATGTCACGATTGACCAATCAAAATAAAGTATTCCCTAAACCACACCGTAATAACAGTTGTCATCTTTGTGTAAGCTATAAAACTACTTTAGCATCTGAAAGGTAGGCTGTTAAAAATGCATAACTTTATACCATAAGATCAGGCGCAAAAACAATGCTTGTAATGTTTCACTGTACCTGAGACTAGTTTTTAATACCAAATGAATATGTTTGTTAGTGTTTTTGAATAATGTCTTGCTTGTTCCATCACAGACTGAATGCTACAATCACGTGCGGTTTCTGGACAGATACAATGACACTCATCTGTACACCTGCGGGACTCACGCCTTCAGACCCCGCTGTGCTTACATAGTGAGAAGTTTCCTGCTCTCATTCTGTCATTCATATTGCAAATGAAACATCAGTGTAAGTATTGTATAGTCTCGTGTAAGATAGAGCATGTTGTTTAAACATCTGCCTTTTTCATCAGGATGTGGCACGTTTTACCTTTGTGCGTTTTGAGGAGGGAAAAGAGAAATGCCCTTATGATCCCACAAAAGGTTACACCGGATTTATTATCGGTAAATGACTTGCGTTCATATTGTTTTTGTATTTTTTGTGTTTGGTGCTTGTTTTTGAACATAGTTTTGCTGTTTTTCAGATGGTGAGATGTACTCTGCCTCCCAGTATGAATTTCGTAACATTGCTGATATACGGCGAAACTTTCCCTTCCCCAACTTGCGCACAGACGATTCCCCAACAAGATGGCTTCTGGGTTTGTTTCATTTTTTTACCTTATTTAGAATTAGAATAGATGCTGAGAAATGTTATTGTTTCCACCTTGTATTAACATGCATTCAGTGGAGCCTTTTGTGACCACTTGTTTTTAAAGCCTGGCGAAATAACAATAATCTCATATGTACGATATAAGTCATCTCTTATCCTGATAACGATATAGTCAACATTTGAAGTGGGTTTTAGGACAACTTTGATATAAAATTTTGATCCACTTCAAATGTTGACTACTGTTTATCATGACATAAGGCCTTTTCTATGAATTCAATCACTTTAGGGGTGGTCCACTACAATATCATATTTTAAACTTGTTGCTGTGTGAACATAACATCTCTGAATGTAAGATGCTCAAAGTTCAATGCAAAGGGAGACATTGGGTTTTACAGAGTTAGCTTAGCAAAGCCTACACTGAACGAAGTTTGGGGACTACAAAAAAGTACAGCCGGGCAAGTGAGGTTACAAACGCTTTAGGTTACGTGCATTCACCACGCGCACGCATCCCCGCATTAACGGGGCGTGGCCAGAGGTGCTGTAATGCTGTATTGTAGCAGAGAAAGCTAAAATGTCGTCTAAACGCTGCTATTTCCAGAGCTTGTTCTGTTTTTTCTATTTGGGCTTCCAAAGGACACGACACAAAGACAGAAGTGCTTACAATTTAATTTTAATTATGTTCCAAAGAATTATAAAAAAATGTATAGCTAGCATTTGACAAAGGACAGCTTCCAGAACGTCTCTCAGTTCAATGCTGGATTCGGCTAAAAACTCCTCAAAGAAATAGCAGCTCCAACGATAAAAGCAGAAGCTGTGGATTGTAAAGTCACAACCTGTAAGTATTTTTATTTGTTAAAATTGATCAATTATGCACAGTGTTTACCGTTAGCGGTATGTTGTAGCGAGGATGTAAACATGGATGTAACATGAATATAGAAATATGAAGTAAATATTAATGAAATATAAAACAATTTTCAAAAACTAGTTATTACCGGCCCAATATAAAATATTGCTTATTAATAAAAAGTGAAATGCAACCATTTTACTTTCTAGCCTGTAATTTTCTTGCAATGCTGCATGCCTTTGGTGACATGTAAGATTGCATTCATGCAAATGATGAAAAAGTATTACCATAAATAATGTATTTTGCGACATCACGAAATAAAGTGTAATATGTGATAATCGACTTTTTTCCATCCATATAATATAGTATATTGCATATTGTCATATTCATTCATTCATTTTCTTTTCGGTTTAGTCCCTTTATTAATCCGGGGTCGCCACAGCGGAATGAACCGCCAACTTATCCAGCACGTTTGTATGCGGAGGCCCTTCCAGCCGCATCCCATCACTAGGAAACATCCACACACACGGTCATTTACACTTATACACTACGAACAATTCAGCTTACCCAAATCACCTGTGCCGCATGTCTTTGGACTGTGGGGGAAACCGGAGCACCCGGAGGAAACCCACGCGAATGCAGGGAGAACATGCAAACTCCACACAGAAACACCAACTGACCCAACCGAGGCTCGAACCAACGACCTTCTTGCTGTGAGCACTACCTACTGCGCCACTGTGTCACCGTCATATTGTCATATTGCAATATGCTATTATATAGTGTAGATCTCTTTAACCCTTTGACTGCCACTCTACCAAACGGTTGACTATATTTTTACTGTTTTAAATAATGACTGTTAAAGTAATTTAAAGAATGACTGTTTTATATAATGGCTTACACACACAGCATTGTTGGTTTATGAAAGAAGAATCAAACAAACATAATCCTGTTGCACTACTACACTTGAACTTGGTTTTATTGTAAAAAAAAAAAAGGGAAAGCATGTTAAATGAGAATCTGAAATATTTTATGGCATACTTCAAACAATAAAGGTGATTTAGTATTTGAAATTTTTATAAAAAATATTTTTTAAATAAATTACACTTCATATTTTCAGATTTTTCATAGTATATGCATTAATTCCAGTACTTTTACCAAAAAAACGACATATCAACCATTTGGTAGAGGTTGATATTTTAGAAATTATGGGATGTGCTGAAAAAAATTAATGAAGTGTGTTAACTAGCGACATTAGGAGTTAAGAAAAGAAATTCGTGGTGGGGTAGTTATAAGGTTAATTGAAAGACCTTTTTACAGTAAGAATAATAATGATAACAATAAGGATACCAAAGATTACGTCTTGATAGCAAGTGTTAACAAGGGCCTGTAGATTGTGGCTTGCTGACCTAAATGTGTGGTCATGTTTACCATTGATTGGTTAAATTTTATTGGCAGAATGCAGTAATTTAAATAGTTTTGTGAAATAATTCCCTACTCATAATTAGATTGTGTTTATAAATGATTGAAATGTAAATCCGATTGGGTGGTAATTACTTTCTTTAAACTGTTCTGTGATTGGCTGATTTGGCTTGATTAGGCTGTTTTCATTTGACAGAAGACTACTAGTGGCATAGAATTTTTAGGAAAAGTAAAATATGGGATAAAACCTGGATTTATTTCTAACAAGTGAGGACACTAATAATAGAGCTGATATACAGGACTGTCCTGGAAATAAAGGACATCTCATCACCCTTATAGTGCCAACGTGCCAAATGTGAGTTGACAGAAATGCTGAATTGCAGAGCTCACACAAACACCCACAATACTATTATAGCACTCCTTTTCATATTGCTGTAATTTCTATGGCAGGTTTAGTAATCTAAATGTAGCTTTTAGCAGTGGAGTGGCTTTAGTATATTTGCTAATATTAAAACGCTGCTCAGGTGTTTTGCACTTCTTTTTTAACCTCTAGATCATAGGTCTTAATCTCGATTCCTGGAGGGCTGCTGCTCTGCACAGTTTTGCTCCAACCCTAATCAAACACAGCTGATTCAACTAATCAAGGTGATCAAGACTACTAAGCAGGTATGACTTGGAGGTGGTTGGAGCTAAACTATGCAGAGCTGTGGCCCCCAGGAATTCAGTTTGAGACCATTTCTCTTGATGAAGATCAAAAAAGCACTTATTTGTGAGTATATTGGATCTTTAGGCCTTTTTAGTAATGGTTTATATCTTGCTGTATTGTCTGTCAGGCAAAAATTAAAACATCTGATTGCTTATTAAGTTATGCTGTAGAATAATAAATCAATACATATGTTTCTAGTCAATAAAAAAGTAATAAATCATATTAAAAGGAACATTTCCCACAAGAGTCACTATATTTGAATCAATAAACATTGTACTCTGAACCTTCTCAGAGACACAGGAATATCTGTAAGGCTCATAATTGGTCCGTTGTGGTGAAGGCAGCAGCTAATGCTGATGTTCTGTCTTGTAGAGTCAGATTTTGTGGGCTCAGCGTTACTCAGAGAGAGCATCAACAGCTCCATCGGGGACGATGACAAACTCTACTTCTTCTTCACGGAGAGGAACACAGAGCCGACGGCTTATTCCAGTCAAACCAAAGTGGCCAGAGTCGCCCGTGTGTGTAAAGTAAGAGACATTGTTCAAGTTTATTGTTTTAAGTACTTTATTGTCATTCCAGTCAAAGTGCACAACAGAATTAAATAGTGTTTCTCCAAGCACACTCAATGTGCATCATAATCCAAACATAAATAACACAACAATATAATTCATTTATATTACCAAAAGCATTATTCCAGTCTTCATTGTGTCACATGATCCCACAAAAATCATTCTGTTTGCTGTCTTGTACGGTCGATTATTATTAGTGCTTAGTCATTCACTAAGAGGATGTCCACATAACGTTCCCTTCATAATGTCACGGCCATTCCCTCAGAGGACATCCTTACTGTCAGTGTTGAAAACAATTGTGGAAATCGCTATTGAGTCTTTTCAGGATTCTTATATAAACAGGAATTTAAAGATAACAGCGTTTATTTAAAATAAAATATTTTGTCTGTTTTGTACTGCCACTTTCGGTTTTTGCAGAATAAACGTGTATTTTTTAAAGAATACTTATTGAATGCTACTTTTATGTCATGGTTTTCACAAAAAACATTTAGCAGCACAACTGTTTTCAGTGTTGATGATAATCAGAAAAGTTTCTTGAGCAACAAATAATATTACAATTGATTTGAACTGCAGAAATAAATTACTTTATACATTTTTTTTAGAATAGAAAAGTGTGGTAATCGGTTCGGATTAATGTTTGATCCTCCCTGAAGGACATCAGATGTGTGAGGGTGTCAGCCGTCTAAATAGTGAGAAACAGTTTGTATCTGTATCTTAAATAATAATTCATTCATTTTCCTTCAGCTTTTTCCCTTTATTTATCAGGGGTCGTCACAGCGGAATGAACCACCAACTTATCCAGCATACGTTTTACGCAGCGAATGCCCTTCCAGCCGCAACCCAAACACTCACACACTCTTACATTCATACTCATACACTATGGCCAATTTGGCTTATTCAATTTACTTATACCGCATGTCTTTGGACTGTGGGGGAAACCAGAGCACTCGGAGGAATGCGAACACGGGGAGAACATGCAAACTCCACACAGAAACACCAACTGACCCAGCTGGGGCTCGAACCAGCGACCTTCTTGCTGTGAGGCGACTGTGCTAACCACTGAGCCACCATGCCACCCCTTAAATAATAATATTATTCATTAAAATTATGTAATGTAAATATACATTTGACCAGCCCTATAATGGTTCATACAATTGTGAATGTCAATCTATGTGAGAAAACATTAATTCAGCAGTCTAATACTGGTAGATCTACAGCCCTGAAAGATACTGTAAGTGTTCACAAATAATATAATATTTTCCAAATATTAACTACTGACTTGCTATTTTTGATCTGGTAAATATAGCCTTGCTCAGCAGAAAGAACTTCTTTCAAAAACCTTCAAAAATATCCAAACAGTTGAGGAAAATCATTATCTTTTGTCTGCATAATGTTTCATAATGCATAATGCCTTCATAATGTCATGGCCAGTCACTCAGAGAATGTCCACATAACGTTCGCTGCTGGCCACTCGGCCTTATACAACATTACTCCTCTACCTTGGTGTTCAACAGAAAAATAAAACTCATACTAGTTTAGAAGAAGTAGAGGGTGAGTAAACAAGGACAGAGTCTTCATTCTGGAAGTGAACAACTTTTTAAAACGACACTAGGCTACTTTAATGTGAATTGAGTATGCGAATGGCCTGCAGAAAGAAGCTATTTCTAAATTTGACTGTTGCATCACATAGCCTACTTATGTTTTCCAGAAGGCTTTCCAGAGCTCATGATGATGAACTGTTGACAGTGTTTTTTGCTTTTACCCATGGCTGTTATTCAAACTGATGTTCAATAAGATATTAAAAAGTCTCTCAGGTATTGTTATTAACTCAAATCAAATGTGAAACAGGTATGAGAAGCAGTAAATGTCTTGAGTTTGACGATGTTTTGTTATTATGAGTGTTGTGTCCTGATTCGCCTCAGCAGCATCACAGTTGAGGATTAAAATATTCATTTCGTGATGTTACTTTGTGAAGACAGTGCCATAATACAGTGACGTAACACATTTTAGCGATATATCAAAACAGTGGTCGTGTGCATGGGTACATTTTTGACTATTGGCAGTTTTTGCTGTACAGCGACCCCTGGCGGTTATATTCGTAAATGAGCTAAACGTATTCAGAGCTCCATAACAATATTAACCTGACCTGATCAAACACTACGATTCTCAATGTTGTAGGTTTTGCCACTGTTGCTGGGCAGATAAACCCCGATACCCAAACTATCTCTCTCTTTCTCTCTGGCTCTTCTCCCACACGCTCTCTCCCACCTGCATTACTCTCATCTCATTTAGCGTCTTCATTGTGCTTGGATAAACCACCCAACAGTTTCCCCTCACTGTTATCGCCATTTATTTCGTGCCTGCATTCACTCTGCAGTGAACACTTCATGGCTCTGGGAAGCAGGTCAGGTCCCTTACTGTTTGACTTACTGAGTTAAAGAAGCTCCGGTCCAAAGTAGGCCACACTACACTCACACACACACGACAACATGCCAGATTACACACATGTACTAGTGTATATACACACATATATATATATACATACAAACACTGCACAGTACAATTCTGATGTTTAGGGATGGTACAATACATTCATTCATTTTCTTTTCAGCTTAATTAGTGGTTGCCACAACGGAATGAACCACCAACTTTTTTAGCATATGTTTTACACAGTGGATGCCCTTCCTGTCACAACCCAACACTGGGAAACACCCATACACTCTTGCATTCACACACATACACTACGGACAATTTAGCTTATTCATTCATTTATTTATTCATTTTCTTTTCGGCTTAGTCCCTTTAGTAATCCAGGGTCGCCACAGCGGAATAAACCACCAACTTATCCAGCACGTTTTTACGCAGCGGATGCCCTTCCAGCTGCAACCCATCTCAGGGAAACATCCCTACACTCATACATACACACATACACATACACTACGAACAATTTAGCCTACCCAGTTTACCTGTACTGCATGTCTTTGGACTGTGGGGGAAACCGGAGCACCCAGAGGAAACCCACGCAAACACGGGGAGAACATACAAACTACTCACAGAAATGCCAACTGACCCAGCCAGGGCTCGAACCAGCGGCCTTCTTACTGTGAGGTGATCGTGTTACCCACTGCGCCACCATGACGCCCCGATGGTGCCATATTTCGTGATTATTTTTAAAGATCTTTAAAGGTTACATTTATGATTGTTTTGTTATTTCCCAATAATATATTTTAATATGTATTATTATGTATGTAAAATGCACACAATAAAGAAAATTCAAGAGAACATACTCAAAATGTTTTTTTAACCTGTATTTAAAGGTAACCTCATTAGAATATTATTATACTATAAGAATACTACAATATTATAAACATTAGATTTAAGACTTTAGATGCATACAACACCAATATAACTTCCCAATAGGTTTTACTACTGTTGTTTATTTTCCTTACTTACTTACTCCCAGGGCCATTTATATATCGAAGTTGATATTTAACCGCACCATGCTGGTGTTTCGTAACATCTAATTTTTTTCTGAAATGGGTCGTTAGCCCAACGTTCAATCCCCAACCTGGAGGACCAGGACATACACACATACACTAGAGACAATTTAGCTTACCCAATTCTACAAGTAAAATAACAAAATAAACAAGTAAATAACAGGGTGAGAATTTGATAAAGTCTGAAAACGTGGTAAAAATCAGACGGAGCTTTTTTTTCTGGATTGCTTTTTAAAACTGTCTGTTGGGTTTAGGGAAGGAGGAAGGTGGGTCAGTCGATCAGTCAGTTAGTCAGTCGACAGCGGGTGGATTTACGTGAGAACAGCAGGTGCGAATGGCACTCGCGTTAGAAATTTGAGATCTGAAAAAGCGTACACAACGGCTTCAGGTGGATTCGCGAAAACAACAACTGCAAAAAAACCTAGCTCCTGGGCCGTATTTGGCACTCTCCAGAAATGTAGATAGAGGTATGTTTTCAGAATGAGCCTGGGTTGAGTAATGTTTAGTTTACATATTAACAGATCATTATTCATGTACTGTTATTTTAAAGCGTTACCCAATAATCTGTTTACTTGGATCATGTGACACCATCGGCTGAAACTTTTGGTATGAAGAAACTACAAAAGGATCCATTTCTTTTGCTCTCTGTGTTGTATTTGAGCGTCTCAGTTCAGTTTTTTCTTCTTCTTGACTCAATGTGAACTGACACCTCAATTAGCCTGAAGGTCCTCGTGCTCCTGCTAAAGCCTGATGGAGCCTGTTTTCAAGCCGAAAGCTGTTAGCACATTTAGAACAGCTTTTTGTGCCCACAACTGTGTCATTTCAAGCTGAATATTTAATCCAGTAGAGTTTCACATACTGGTGCTTGGTGTGTTTGGATGTGAACTACTCTCTAGGGTATATGTGACTTATGCAAAAAGCCTTAGGCTGGTTGAAATACATCAGATTATGAAAATTTTCGGTGTGCATGTGATTTGGCATTTATAGTCTGATGCAAGAGCTACAGAATCATAATTTATCATTTAACCTTAATTATTCCACTTCCCATTACATTGGGTGATATTAAGTTCATTATTTGTTAATATATATTTTTTAATATCTAGTTTAGAGTGACTTGTTGTGCCCCTGAGGAGATGACTTTTAAAGAACTGCAGCCTATACATAATGCATGTGAATGTTGTGTCATTCCTACTGCTCTGTTGAGGTAATAAAAACGCTTTTATGTGTAATTTGCTGTGGTTTTTTATATTATGTTTGTGGTTCACAGGGGGACATTGGAGGCCAGAGGACTCTTCAGAGGAAGTGGACATCCTTTCTCAAGGCCAGGCTGGTCTGCGCCATCCCTGATTATGAGCTTCAATTCAATGTCCTGCGCAGTGTGTTTGTCATTGAGGGAAGCAACGTACATGACAGTGTCTTTTATGGCGTTTTTGGACTTGAGTGGTAAGAAAATTGACAAGAATTTGACTATTTTTGTGTAATTCAAGAACTAGTTGAGAATGCCACTTAAAGGGATAGTTTTCTCACTATTTACACAAACTCAAGTATTTTTATGAATTTCCTTCTTCTGTTGAACACAAAATAAGACATATTGAAGAATGCTGGAAACCAGCTGCCAATTACATCCATAGTAGAAACAAAAAATTACTATGGAAGTCAATGACTACGTTTACATAGACGTCAGCAATCAAATTATTTGCCTTAATCTGAATAAGACAATAATATGATTAAGGTGTTTGCATGAGTTTTTTTGAATGTTCTTTTCATGGTCCTGTTTTACATGTTATAGCACATAATTCGATTGACGTCATTGCGTTACCATGCTATCAACATTTCCTCTGGAGTTTCATGTAATTTCCGCGGTTTCATTTTTAATTTGTCGACTTTAACTGCAGTTTGGCACTTTCACTTTCATTCAGGAACATTTCATGTATGCCCACCAAACAAACGAGATATTGGATGCAAGTATGACCTGCTGGAAGAGTGTTGTTTTAATGAAATTTGATAGCGCACACCGAATGGAAAGAAAAAAACCCTTCGCATTTCGCAAAGCAGGTGACTGTGGTCCTTCTCTGACTCATAGATATATATACTAGATGTCGCATACCCTATTGCTGTCTATTGGAAGGAATACGTTAATAGAGCCACCATTTTGGTACAGAGTAGCTCTTCTTTGAAATGAATGTGGGACCAAGGTGCAGTGGTGGACTGGCCATCTGGAGCAATGATATATACACAAATATGCATATATCTATGATCAGGAGTTTTACCGGTGGTCAGTATGTAAATATTTTTTAATATTATGAAAATACCCAGGTTGCAAAGAATTCTGGCCCAATTTTGGCATAAATCTGGCACAGCAGGCATTCATACAGCACTGGCATACAGCATGTGGGCCAAACAAGTAACCAAGACCTACAAAATGTGCTGGGCGGGGGGGCCTGAGGATCGGAATTGAGAACCACTGCTGTAAACAAAGGATGATGCTGTGAACAACAGATATTATTAACAGATTGTTGGATAAATGTATTGATGGTTGGTTGGATGGTTTAATGGATGGACAGCTGAATGTTTACTATAAGCAATTGATGAATGGATGAATGCATGGACAAATGTTTTCTGTAGTCATTTGGACAGAAAGATAATTTAAATAATGGATGGATTAATGCTAAATGGTTTGTTCGTAAATGGTATATGGATTGATACTATAGATAGATAAAAAAGATACTATAAACATTGACGGATGGATTTAGAGTTGGACAATTAATGTATATGTATGGATGGATGAAAGGATACATACTATACACTGGATGGATAGTATAATTTAAATGGCTAAAGTGACTGTATACTGTCAAAAGACGGATAGTTGGATGTACAGTAGGGGAGGATGAATGAATGGTTACTGTAAGAATGGAAATTTGAATACTGTAAAGGATTGATGGATGCCATAATGGATTAATGAATGGATGCTATAAATGAAATTGATGGGTGGAGGGGTGGATGGATAGATACTATAAACAAATATAAAGATACTATAAATGGAGCGGATGCTTTGATTGATACATTTATTGATGAACTGATGGATACTATAAAATGTACATAAAATGTGGATGGATGGATGGATGGATGGATGTTTACCATAAAAAATTATGGATTGATGGATGAACACTTTAAACGACTGATAGATTTCTGCTAAATATTTCGCATTATAGTTTCAACTGTTTTTCTTTAAGCTTACTCAAAGTAGTCAAAGTGCAATATAATCACTAAAGGTTTTAACTTTGGCCCTACATTGACTTTCCGAGGCTTTAGTTTTAGTGGGCTGAAATGTTTTTAAGTGGGTGAGAGGTGCTGCAGTCTCATTAAATGTGATGCGAACAGAAGCAGCATTAATCTGCTAGCATGTGACCCTGTTATCCTCCTTCTCTGAAGCATTTTAGCATGTGAACCCATCTCTAAATATTCCTCTGTGCTTTCCTCACTATAACAGGGACACTCACAATAGGACACAGGGCACTGGGCCAGTATTTGAATTGGCAGAATCAAGAGAAACAGAGTATGCAGAGTCACGCCACATTAAATTGTCCTTCAAATGGGACTAGTTGGGGATTAAACATCTCCTATAAAGCTTGTTTCTAGGTAGTAAACAGGACAGAGCACTGAGTGGCAAATGTTTAGCGGCCTGAGGGGAGTAATAACATCAGTATTTCATTGTGAGGATTTTTAGTATTGTGTTCGCCAGTGTAAAGAAGCGCAATGGCTTTGTTTCTGTGCTTGAGTGTGTTATACACTTTACCTTTCTCCATAAAGATACACATTCAGGGATTTTATGTTTAGACAACACTACTTGAAGTATGACAGTTTGACTTCTTCATCCTCTACACAAATAGCCTAGTAAATAATTCACTCAGTTTGCCAACAGCATAATGTGGATTCTCAGCAGCGCTGCAGTTCCATGAGAGTGTCACTGGCACTCAGGATAAGGATCTCTATGTTTATTTACTTTAGAATTATTAAAGAAATTTTATTAAATACTTATTTAAATTGATTTAAGATTCTGTTGATCCCACAAATAATTATTTGGACTAATTATTTTGATTACTCATACAGTAATATGTATTCAGTGGAAGATTATTAGGCAAACCCACTGAGCAAAGACTCATTCACTGATGTCTGAAATTGGTCCACTAACATCCAAAAGTTGTCCACTGACATCTGAAAGTGGTCCACTGATGTCCGAAATTGGTCTCTACTAATCAGTCATTGAGACACTGAAACTGCTTTGCACATCCACTGATGTCCGAAAGTGGTCCATTAATGACCAACAGTGGTTTACTAATGTGCAATAGTGGTCCACTAATGTCCGAAAGTGGTCCACTAACATCCAATAGTGGACCACTGATGTCCGAAAGAGGTGCACTGATGTCCCAAATTTCTCACTAACGTCCGCAAGTAGTTCAATGACATCTGAAAGTTGTCCACTGATGTCCGAAATGTATACCTACTAATTAGACATTGAGACATTGAACCTGTTTTGCACATTCACTGATGTCCAAAAGTGGTTTACCGATGTCCAAAAGAGGTCCACTTATGTGCGATAGTGGTCCACTAACATCTGAAAGTGGTTCACTGATGTTCGAAATTGGTCTCTACTAATCAGTCATTGAGACACTGAACCTGCTTTCCACTGATGTCCGAAAGTGGTCCACTAATGACCAACAGTGGTTTACACTTAAACCGGATACTAATGTGACCAAATTGTAAAATTATGTATTTAAAACTTACATAAACTTTTATGTCTTTTATATGTGTATCCAAAAATGTGTATCCAAAAATGAAAAAAGTCATAGAGCATAGAAAGATGCATTTCCATTTTTGTGTGAACTATCTTTTAAGGGGCAATAACATGAGAATTGCGAGCAGATACTGTAGACAGAACATAAGTTATATAAACTAGCAAATTTCTATCAATCTTTCCCTCTTTCTCACTTCCAGGAGAAACGTAAAGATGTCTGCAGTGTGTCGGTATTCCCTCAAAGACATCCAGACAGCTTTCGATGGGCCATTTATGGAACTACAAGACTCCAAATGGAGGGAATACACTGGGAAAGTTCCGGATCCACGACCTGGTTCGGTGAGATGCTCTAAATCAAAACAGTCCCATAAACTGTCCCCTTTAAAACCTTGCATTATAGTGTAGCATGGTTTCTATTTTCACTCACTGGGGAATGTTATGTAATGGTGGCCTTCTTTCTCTTCAGTGTATTACTGATGAGCATCGTGGCAAGCTCATAAATTCCTCACGGGATCTGCCTGACAACACTCTGAATTTTGTTCGGAGGCACCCTTTAATGTCCACCCAGATCCAGCCGGTGGAAGGACGGCCACTTTTGCTCCAGAGAGCTGCAGATTACACTAAAATCACTGTTCAACAGGTTGTGGGTTTGGATGGACGGACATATGATATGCTCTTCATTGGAACAGGTGCTGAAGGATTGGATTTCTTTATTAGGAATAGTTTGTTTATTTACTATAATTTACTTTTTGGGGGGTTCAATATGACTGTTTAATGCTTTTGGGATGATCACATAAAAACCGCTGTATCCATATATTAATACACACAAGTACATTAATGTTTATTTTTGTGTCTTCAGTGACACATAGGGCCCTATCATACACCCGGTGCAATGTGGCGCAAGGTGCGACACAATTATTGTTTGCTAGTTTCAGCTTGGCGCAAGAGTTGTTTTGACGTTTTGCGCCACGCTGTTTAAATAGTAAATGCATTTGCGCTCATATGTGTGCCCATAGGCGTTCTGATCTAAAAAAGGAGGCGTGTTGAGGCGCATTGCTGGCCCATTGCTATTTTGAGAAACTATAATAGACTATTCTATAGACCAGAACAAAGCCAGTCTAAAGTCCAGCACAGAGCGCGTTAGTTGTGTGCCTCGCTTACACATTGTTTAATACAGACAGTATGTACAGCAATACGCAAATATCTTTACATATAAAAAATAATTAAAATATTAAGGATATATATAGGATATAATACGGATATATATAGGATATAAATATAAAGGGTTAAAATATTACAAAACATATTATTTTCTAGCCTACATAAATATAAAAACTATACTTTTATGCCTTCTTCATCTCGGGGGCTTTTTCAGTTTATTCATAACAATTTGCTTTTGTATAATGTTATCATTATAAGCAGTATTATTTATTATATGCATATTTATATTTGTTTTATTAAAAACAAGCTTAGATTTGCCCACCTGTCAGGTTTTAGACCATATTGGGCATAGCATGTGTTTATGGATATAACTCAGTTTTTTGATGCAAAGCGCATTTTTCTGTCCTTATATTAGCAAAAGTGGATTCTGACATGCCCTTAATGCTTTTGCGCCTTGTGCTTTGCGCATGGATCGTCAAAATAAGAGCCCAAGATCTTTTAGAAAGCGTTATTATATGCTAATTTTGTACTCAATAATAAATTATTATTCTCAGTGTTGAATACAGTTCAGAATCAGTACCGAATACTGGCCGAAATTTATGAAATCTGGATTTTTCATTTTCATTTATATGAAATAAAAAAATAAAGATTACATGCATGCAAACTCAGTAATTCATGAAAATGTACTAAACGGCAAATTATAATGTGCAGTACTGTAAAAGTGTAGATGGGAGTGGATTGAAGTGGATTTGGTTAAGACTTTGTCTGCCTTAAAGGTGCAGTGTGTAAGTTTGACACCCAGTGTTTGAACTAGGTATTGCATTCCTGGTTTAAAACACATACAAGTGCAGGTTGCCAAATTGAGGACCAACAGGAGTGTGCCAGACTATCGAATCTAAAGGCTGATATAAACGGTGTTCTAAATAAAAGCATGCGACAGAACAAATATTTTCCATACTAAAAGGTGTTTTTGTTCTAACCAATTATATTAGAAACGGCTTCTATCTCTTGTAGCTGAACAACAGAAAACTGACAATGGTCACCTCAAATAGACCTCATGTGCTTTATTCAGTGTTAAATGCTAATAATGTGAGTTTAAATGCTATTCTACATGACATTTATTGCCATACTACTGAAAGCAGCAGCAGATAGTTCACCTCAGATCTTGAAAATAAAATAAACGGTTTGAAATTGAACTTTAGAACTGTATCTCAGTGCAAACCAACAGCATTTGCATTTGCATTTAATAATGTTAAAGAGATTTAATATGTATTAATTAGATTATAAACCTTACTATTTAGCTGGAGTGCAGTAAGTGCAGTATTCTTTGCTTCTAAATGGCTGTATTTAAATTTCTGTCGTGTTTCGTCGGGTGCAAACAACCAAATTGCTTATCACTGCAAATCTCACCACGAAACGTGTTGTTAGGACACGCGGTTACAATGTAACCTGCTTAGCTAATGTTTACGTTCGTAATATTCATATTATTTGCTAATTAATAACCTCATGTGGAACTCTGAATCTGCGTCTTATTTCAGAGTCTGCCACTGTCCACTGTAGGTCGCATTTCGGTCATGGGCACATACTTTGAGAGCCTTTCTTAATGAACAAATGGTCAAAATATGCTGTTTTCCAACAAGGCAACCTGGGGTGCTGAAATATAATTGGCTAAACTGGCAGTGGGCGGGTTAAAAGAGCCAAAACAAAGACACCCATTCTGCCACGTAACAGACATTTTCAAAGCAGAATAACTGGCATTGTTTTGTCAGATAAACAAGAATCACTTAGCATGTTTCTTAAATATCTGCAAACATATTGTGGTATTTTTATGCTTTAGAAGGGTCAAAAACTTGCACCCACAAAAAAGCACCTTTAAATAATGATGGTAAAACCAGTACCAAAAACCAGTTTTGCATCTGAAAGGGAAACTCCTAGAAATGCATATGTAAAAAGGTCAGTTGCAAAAATATATGTGTCTGTGCATTTTCAGTGTTTTTCGTTCATTAATAAATCCTGACAGTAGTTTGTTTTTAGTACCAAAAGAGGATTTTCGCTGCCCCAAGCTGTTAGGAAATCTGGCCCTTAATTTGTTGTGAACAGCAGTATATATTTGCTTTCTTTTCTTGACTTGTGGCTTGTGTGCTTCTCTCCAGATGAGGGCTGGTTACACAGAGCTGTGAAGATTATAGACCGTGTGCACATCATTGAGGAGCTTCAGCTATTCCAGGAAAAACAGCCCATCATTAACATGGTGATATCACAAAAACAGGTACTTTGATTAACACCGCAGCCATTTAAAAGCAGCATAAAATCCTGTTATAAGCACAAACAAACAGTCTTAGAATGTTTATTTTGTGACACAGAACAGTATCTATGTGAGCGGCGCCTCTGGACTGGTGCAGGTTCCTCTGTCATCTTGTGAACGCTACACTTCCTGTTACGACTGTGTGTTTGCACGGGATCCGCTTTGTGGCTGGGATGGAAGAATGTGTGCTCAGATAACATCTTACGCTAACAGGTAGATAAAAGCCTTCTGTTGTATTTTTCCTAGTACAGATGTCAATGCTACCAGTTTCCCCATATTCTTATTCTTAATTTTTCTTCACTAGTAGTCATTATTGTTTTTTGTGTTCAAACTCATTAACCCGTAAATGTTAGGAAGCACTTTAGAGTGAGTTAAATGGCAAATAAAATTTTTTGGGTGAACTTAACTATCCCATCAAGTAAGATTTCCAACAGTGTACATCTTTATATCAGATTTCAGTATTTATGCTGCATAATGTTATGCCTACAATAGGTTGCATATAAGCACATTTTATTTAATTGATTTAGTGCTGTTTTTAGTCTATTTTATTTGTTTATAGTATTATTTAACAGTATTATGATTTTATTTTGCATTATTATTATATGAAACTTGACATACATACAGTATGATTAAAAAAATACATTGTGGTGCCACCATTGTGCGCCAGTCTCCATGTATTAATGACAATACAAATCACAAATATTGAGAAACACACAACTTTGGCCCAATCTCAATTCTACCCCTTAGCCCTTCCCCTTATCCCTCATTTTGCATGTTCACGTGAAGGGGTAGGGGTGTCCCAATTCTCTTCAGCTTGAAGGCGTAGGGCTAAGGGCAAGGGCTAGATAGCCCTCGAAACAGCACAACGGCAACATGGCTGCACACGGGAGTAAAGTGATGCACAAATTAGTATTTTTTCTCATTATTACGCATTTTTACAATAAACAAGCACATGTTTTAATATATTTATAACCGCGTTCATGTTTCACCACCATGCTTTAAAAAAACGCAAAAATTAAAGCCGCTAAATTTCACTATCTATAATCCCTAATAATAACTCCTTTATAGCAGTCCCACAACATTCTGTCACTTGATGACACTCGAATACCCTGTCAGAAAGTCTAGCGGCTAGGAATGAGCTTTTATCAGTGTCTCCTATAATGTTTACATAGATGAATATGGCCACTGTGTAAATGCACAGTATGATTACAATCTTATTGCCACATTACATCATTATAATAACATGATATTATTGCCTTCGGAGATTTATAACAGCAGTCACTGTGGTCGATCTCATATGAAGAGGTCGCGATGACATGATGACATGTGCCGGTGTTGTACTGCTGTCCCATTTCTTAGGGGTAAATTTTGAGGCCCTTCACCTTCGCACTCTGTTTCAAGGGCCAAGGGGAAGGGGTAGGAGTAGAAAAATAGAATTGTATTTTTGTACATCTTAGTACATTAACTTCTAATGCTAGATTTTCCACTAGCATAAAAGTAGTTTAAAGACATGAATCAGCAAATCTGAGATTATTGTTCTCACAATGCGATTTAAACCACACTCCTAATAAAGTTACCATCCAACTGTTGAAATATTCTCCTGCTAAAGACAATCTCAACTCCCACTGCAAGCTTCGATTAATGGCTTTAATAAGAGCAACTGTGAATATGTGTTTCTCGCAGGTCCAGTCTCGTCCAGGACATCCAGATGGGAAGAAGAGGCTGTACTAATATCACAAGTGATGGTGTGTTTGCAAGCAAAAAATTTTGTTCTGAGCAGCCTTGTCAGGTCACTTTTATAAGCGGAATAATAATGTTTCCAACATTTCACCAGGTTTCGTCATGCACCGAACACGTGCGGTGATGGCAGGAGATGATGTGCTGCTACAATGCGAGATTCGATCAAACCTGGCCACCCCTCAATGGACGCTGAACAGTCAAGAATTGAAGGGTTACGGCGTAGATTCTGGCTACCGCACCGGCACAGACGGCCTCCTTATTATTGGTGCACAGAACCAACAAAGTGGACACTACCGCTGTTATGCAGTGGAAAATAGCGTCTGGGTTCCTATTCGCAGTTACATTGTGAGAGTGCAACCAGTTCCACCTCCAGCATCACATCTCTCTGGAAGTCCGACAGCTTTACCTGAAAATTTTTTTACTACTACAACTGTGCCAACTCCGAGTCCTTCCAGCGGTCCCGTCGAGCAGCTCCTGTCACCCCCACCGGCTCCGTTACCTTTTGATCCAGAGTTTCAGACCTACAAGCACATGGAGGCCATGTATATCTCTCTGGTGGCAGTGCTTGGTGGACTTTGTCTGGTTCTAACGGTGGTCCTGTTGTATGTTAGTTTCTGCGCACACAACTCTCCCGATGCCAAGTACTCCCAGCAAGCCCTTTCCATAACCACCCCAACCGAAAGAAAAAGAAGTTCGCACTTTGAGCTCAAAACAATCTCCAGTCACTGCAATGGCCGAACAGAAGGGCGTAGCAGAGCGATGTCGAGAGATGAAGAGTTTCTGCAGATCGTCCCGTTGGACATCCAGACTACACCCAGTGAGGAACCTCCACCTGCCCCACCACTTCCAATGCCGCCACCTCTGCCTGCTTCAGAGTATGCAAACGGACTGTCAGCAACGTTACCCAGTGTGCTGAGAAAGATGAATGGTAACAGCTACGTGCTCCTTGGGCAGGCGGACTCCGAAACGACGTCTCCACTTTACCACTCCTTCACCGAGGAGCTCAACAGGATTTTAGAAAAGCGGAAACACACACAGTTGGACATCCAGCCGGATGAGAGCTCAGTGTAGCAACATCTCACATCAATGCTACGTCGCCCTCTTGTGGTGTGGAGGATTGCATTTGTATTAGAACTCCGAGAGCTGTGTGTTGTGAAGTTCATCATAGCATCTCGAAATCGACTGTGCTCGCACTTTTGAGAATCATCTCGTGAATTATTGGAAAATATTTTTGTGAGCTTGGTCAAATTTAGTAGGCATCAACTGTAGCTTAAAAAAGCGCAAGATGTTCTAAAAGGATGTTCTAACAGGAGAATGAAGAGACTTCAGAACACTGTCCAAAGACTGCAAAGCAATGCATATTTGTACATAATGTTATATTATTGCTCAAATGCAGATGTTTACAGATTTTCTTTTTTGTTTTTGCCTAATTGCACCTGATGTAAATAACAATCATTTTAATATCTAAGTACTAATAATGGCTTTTCACACTGCTCTTAAAGGGTTAGTTTACCTAAAAATTATCTAATTAATTACTCACCCTCAAGGCATCCTAGGTGTACTTCATTTGAATCCGATCGGAGTGATTTTAAGAAGTATCTTGGCCTTTTTAATCTTTTCAATGGCAATGGCTGGCTGTTTTTAATTCGCATTCTAAAAAAGTCTCCGGGGGGGTGATTAAAGGTCTCCTTTAGTGAATCCATGCATTTCTGTAAGAAAAATATCAATATTTAAAACTTTATAAACCATTTTGTATAACTTCTAATGACCATTATCAGTTGTCTTCTCCATTTTCTGCATTTTTTGGTGCATTAGCAGATCAGCTGGACAGGATTGCATTTTATCTCAAGTGTGCAGCACATTTGTAATTAAAACAAACACAGATGCGCAGTGAAGAAACAGACAAAACACAGTCCTGTCCAGCTGATGGCGCTAATGCACCAAACTGCTCCTCAGAAGAAGGAGAAGAAGATGATGGGAAGCAGTAGCCGGAAGCTACATAAAATGGTATATAAACTTTTGAATATGGATATTTCTCTCAAACACTACATGGATTAACTCAATTTATTTTCCCTGGAGCTGCGTGAGAAACTTTTATTATTATTAAAGGATGCGCTTTATTGAACTTTTAGATTGCTGATAAACAGTAGCTGCCATTTGCTATTGAAGAGCAGAAAAAAGGCCAAGATTATTTTTAAAATAACTCCGATTGGATTCGACAAAGAAAGACATACATCAAGGATGCCTTGAGTAAATAATGAGTTAATTTTCATTTTTTGGTGAACTAACCCTTTAACCGTGGATTATTGTCATTATAAACTCCACTTTTAATCACGAGTAAAGGAGTCTTTCACACTTAGCCAAGCTAATAACCATGCTTGAGTGGTAGAACAACGTTTACGCAGTTCACCTTTGGTTAAAAGAGTGTTTCGTTTCTGTAATTCAAAAGTGGGATTAGCATCATTTTGCTAGCACCATTATGTAAACATTCATCCAAACAAAGACACTGACTTCTCAAATATGCAAATAAGGGTTGTACAATGTGAAAATTCATAACTACCCAGGATTACTTATCCCCGGCTTAATTTTGAGCTAGTGTGAATCGAAGTGAGAAAACCCAGAATTAACCAGTTAAAGTTAATAATAATAATGATAAGCCCTATATAATCAGAACATTTTCTAAACTTCTTTGCGCATTTCAATGAATATTCACAAAGTGTTTAGGTTTTGAGCCTGTTGGCAACATTTCACAAGCATGAGAGCACATTTTTGAGAGCTTTGGACTTTTTCGCAACACAATTTAGAGTAGATTGCGGTCAGATTGCAGTTTTAGCACATGCACCTATCTACAGACACAGACTACAGATACAGAGATGGTCATTTTCAGAAGCACTCAGCTGTATGAGTTGTGTTTCTCTTTGGCAGCGTGTCAGATGGAGTGAATGGATCTCAGACTGGAAGACACCACTCTTCCTGATACATGATTTTCCTGTCTACTCCAGCTCTGACAGCGCATGCTTTTTCATGTTTAAATGAAGTAAGAGTTTCCCATGCAGGCTAGAGCTATCTGAAATGCCAGGATCTTTTGAAGTTGAGTTGGAAGATAATGAGTTTGGATTCAATTAATTTATTGCATTTACCGTGCATGATAATGTGCCTGGTTAATCACTTGCTTTAAACTTCGCATATATATTTTTCTATTAGGGCTGGCAATTTATTAATGTAGTCTAGTAGAAGTAATTAAAATTATGTTACGCTACTTTAAAGGTTGGGGTTGGTAAGATTTTTAAAAATGATTTTAAAAGAAGTCTCATCAAGTCTGTATATATTTGATTAAAAACAAAGATAGCAATATTGTGAAATATTAATATAACGCATTTAAATTTAATTTTATGATAGTAAAGCTGATTTTTCAACACTATCTCACAGTAATTCGTAACTTTCTGATTTAGTGGCTAATTCGTATGAATTTGTACGATCTCATTTGTACAGTTTTGTACGATTTGCTCATCCCCCTAAGATGGTTGGGTTTAGGGGTGGGGTTTGGTGCCACGCCTCCTTTTAAAAATTGTACATTTTCGTATGACTGGACTTGTACAAATTAGCCACTAAACTGACCAAATGTAAAGTAGTTGCGTAACGTTTCCTTGTGAGATCAGGCTGGATTTCTAACATCACCAGCAGGCACAAGACATCAACATGATGTCAGATTGACGTTGTACCCCAATGTCATAAAGATGTTGCATTTTGTTTGGAAATTAAAATCGGGTTGACATCAGAACCCAATGTCAGATCGATGTCAATGTCCAACTTCCAACCTAAAATCAACCAAATTTCAAAGTCTAATGATGTTACAGCTTGACGTTGTGTGGACATTACCATATGACCTCTATCAGACATTGGATTTTGGTTGTCATACCTGACTAATAAATGTCAATATTTGATGTCAATATGATGTTGGCTTGATGTTGGATTTTGGTCACTTTCCAACACAATCTAAAATCAACCAAATATCAACGTCTAATGATGTTACAGCTTGACGTTGTGTGGACGTTATCATATGACGTCTATCAGACATTGGATTTTGGTTGTCATACCTGAGGAATAAATGTCAGGATTTGATGTCAATATGACGTTGACTCGATGTTGGATTTCGGTCACTATCCAGCAAAACCGAATATCAACCAAATATTAACGTCGTTATTGGACGTCAATATAACATTGTCTTTAGACGCTGGCTAGACATTGAATTTTGGTCACCTGACGTCACGACCTAAATCTAAACTAATATTAACGTCTTATGACGTTGTGTGCCTGCTGGGTTCAGTCACAAGATCATTCAGAGATCATTCTAATATGGATTTGCAGATCAAATATTTTTCTGTTTATTGTTATAACTGATAAAATTTGCAAGAATTTTGACTGAATTTTTAAGAATAAGTATGTCTTTAAGCCTTAACTTTGACCTTTACTTGATTTAACGCATTTTCTTTTTTTTAAAGAATGATAATGATAAGAATGAAAAATCATGCTAACCCTAGCCTTTAAAACAGTAGAGTATATTAATAAAAAAAACATTTAGCACAAAAAAATTACGACCCTGACCCAAAAGGTATAAATTGACTCACAAATTTAAAAATATTGACTTATTGTTATGCCTATTTATAGATTTACAACTCTGAGTTATTTTCAATTTGAGGCTTTTCTCAGTGAACATCAGCATGCAAGTACATAAAGTCAATTTAATATCCAGCATAATAGTAATTACTACATTTAAACTGACAGTCCTAATATCTCTACAGCTGTAGACTTTATTTGTGTATGTGTGTGAATGGTGACCCTGCTTCTGTGCTGGTTTGTAAACAGTGTTTCACAGAGATGTGGAGTCAGCTCTTGTCGTCTCCCTGGTGGTTTTCTCGGCTCGTTTCTGACAGGAACAGCAGCGCTCAGCAAGGACTCCATCAGCATGCACTGAGTCTTTTCTGGAAACTGCTGGAAGAGTAGGGAGAGAGAGACATGTGATGTGCTTGTTTTGGTCAGTGAGTATGATGCAAACATGAGCGTCAGTGTGTTGATCTTTTCTTCAATGTTTCTGACTTTTTTGGTTGACTGATGCATCATAAGTTAAAGTGAGACTGTGGCCTTATGAAAATGAACCATGGTTTATTAAGTAAAAGTGCAGTAATCATATCTTTTGGGGAGGTGGAGTGATTAGCATTTGTGTAACCATAGTTTTGCTATCATTATCATTAAACTGCTTCGTAAAAAATCAGACCACTAATGTCCTGGCAGAAAATTAGCTGATTTGTTTTATTACTTATTTATTTTTTAAACCACAATTACATTTTATTGTATATATGCATTTGCACTGAAAAAAAAAGATTACAGATTTACTATTTTTTAAGGTAAGTGGTTGCAAACCTGAATTTAAACAAATAGGTATCAATTTATTTTGATGGTCCCTTTAGCACATTTTGTTGAATTTAAGATACATTGCATACTACTACTTGCCAACTAATTCTCATAAGATTATAAGAAGAGGGTTGGGTTAGTGTAAGTTGACATGTACGAGCAAAGTTTCTTATAGTCAGTTAAATGTCTGTTGAAGGAGCAGTATCAACACATATTAAGCAGAAAGTCTTCTAATACTCAAATGACCATTGGCATGTCAACAAAATGTGCAATAGGGACCATCAAAATAAATTGTTACCAAAATTATTAATTGGGTTTACCATTTTTAAGGTACCCTCAAAAATTATTATTGTTTTGCTCGTTCAAACTACTTATTTAAAATGAGCTGAAACAACACAATTCTTGAGATTTAATTGAGACAACTTAATTTTTTATGTTAAATTTACATATATTTGTTAAAAGTGTTAAGTTAACTTAATCAATTGTGTTGGAACAACATGAATGAATTGTGCGGAACCCTGCATTTTTTACAGTGTAAGTAGTTGCAAACAATTTATATGGGCTGATTTTAAGGAAATAAATTTAATTTAGTCATGTTCATCTTATTTTTTTGTTTTGTTTTGTTTAAATTCAGCCCATATAATTTGTTTGCAACCTAAAAAAGTTTAGTAAATCCAATTAATAATTTTTTCGTGTATATGCAAATATCCAGAAAATGTAATTGTTGTTAAAAAAAAAAGAGATAAAAATACATATTTTTAGACTACAAATATATACGTTTTTGTAGTTCTGGAATTTTTTACAGTATATTGTCAATCAATCAATCAATCAATCAATCAATCTGTCTAACATTAGCAATTTTTCTACATATTTTTTAAAGATATCAAAATATATGTAGCAAATTAAGCAAAAAAAATTTAATTTGTTGTTATACACACTGTAAAAAATGTAATGTAATTACAGAAAGTCAAGGCAACAAATATTTTTATATTGCTTTAACATATTTTAATAAGTTAATCAGGTTTCAGATAGCATTTTTAAGTTATACAAAATGTAACTTAATATTTTAGTCAGTTTTATTGATGGCAGTTGAGATGCAAAGAAATATTCATTTGAATCAACTAAAACATTTAAGGCAGCAAGAATTTTCTTGTAGTGCAGTTTAACTAGAGCAGAGAAGCCCAAACTAGGGCCTGCGTGCCAAAGTTGGCCAATGGTAACCTTTGATTTGGCCCGCCATCCCATCAAAGAAGAGAGGGAGATTTATAGGGAGGGTTGGGCTTGATACCTTTAATACACATTGTCATTTCTAATGTAACGTAACATTTCATTTGTTTGTTTTATTTTAATCTACAAACAAATAACTTTGATTAAATGTTTCAATTATATGTTGTAAGTTGTTATTATTTTTTTGTAATGAACATTCTGTTGCTGAACGGATACACCACAACTCAGAAATCCTCAGTGAGCAAATCAAGGCAAAGGGAGGTGCAGCTTGACTAGTGTAGTCGGCATTAAACTCCATTGTGTCATAAATGGAATTCCTATGTTTCAATTATAATAGGTTAATTATAAAGTGTAAAAATTAGATAAAATGCATTACTTAATCTTATTAAAGTCTTGTTTTCTATTCATTTTGAAATAAATGAGGATATTTTGCATGGCAACTTTGTTATACAGCTTGATATATTTACCTTTAATCCACGGCTATCAATCAAGTTTTGTATTTGGCCCTTTATAACAAAGTTTGGGCATCCCTAACAATATTTTTGTTCCTTTTTTTGAAGTAAAACCATGGTTAATTATCATAAGGGGGGAGGTGGGTGTTCGTATAGTTTCATAAAAAAAAACTGAATTCTTTTTCTGCTTTTTGGACTTTCTTTGTGATCTGAACTGGAATATTTTCAAAAACGCTAATGCAATTTTAATGTTGTCATGTAAACACACCTCAATTTTATTATGAGGTAAAACAGGGTATTTACACAAGCTTCAAAATAGTTTTAAAAGAAATTGATCAAGGATACATTAAAATGATCAAAAGTAACAGTAATATAATATTTCTAAACTGATTTCAAATAAATGCTTTAAAAAACTTTACATTAACATCAGTACATTACATTTATAAACAGTATTAATAAATGATTATTAACAATAATAAAAATAAATCTTTATTGAACACCAAAACAACATACATAGAAAAAAAAATCTGATTTTACCTTTCACCTCAGATTTGTTTGTAAAATTCACAATTACTTACAAAATGGCAAATAAAAGGAGTTGGAATTAATGGAATGGAATTAATTGTGAAATTGCAAATTAGAATTTTTTTTGTTTGTTTTATAGTTCAATAATATTTATTTACATTTTATTGTGTATTATTTAGAAACAGTGTGATTTCTGAATGATCACATGACACTGAAGATAATACTTGAAATATGTTAAAACATTTTTATTACACTTTAACACATTTAACACTTTTAAATTAATTAAATTTGAATTGTAATAATATTTACTAATCTTACAGTTTATATTTTTGATCAAATAAATGCAGTCTTGGAAAGTATAAGAGAGCATAAGTGGTTTCAGAGGTGGAGAAAGTCTTATTTGAATGAAAAAGACTCTTTCTTTCTTTGTAAGTGCTGTATGCCTATGGTGTACTTCTAGTCATAAACTGTGATTCATAATTCTTTCAATATTTTGCCATCATTGTGTTTGTGAATATCCACTTGCCTTCCCTATAATCGCACACGTTTTGCACTTATATATTTTTCCCAAAGTTTTTGCTATGCTTACTGTTATGTCACTCAAAGTGTATATTCCGGTCCACATATTGTTTCACTATTTTAAAGCTTATGATATCTGATGTTTACACCCTATTAAAGTATTTATTATCACCATTACTGCTTCTGTATGTTGTGCACCACAAATATTAAAGCAAGACTACAATTAAAAGCTACAAGCAGTTTTTAGCAGTTGGTCCAATGTAAAGAAAACACACAATACACTTGTAGGCATTTATTTTGATGTACTTTATCAATTAGCATGTAAGTTTCAATTATAATACTTGTTTAAAGGCCAATTTCTCGAAATGAGTTCCTTTTATCCTGCACTAAACCATAAATCTCCATCTTACCATCATTTAATTACAGTATACATCCTATTTTTATTAATATCTGCATTCACTTCAAGTGTCTTTTTGCATAGATGTGCAAACATAACATTTTAACATTTTATTCTATATTATTCTACACTCACTTTATTAGATACACCTGTCCAACTGCTCGTTAACGCACATTTCTAATCAGCCAATCACATGACAGCAACTCAATACATTTAGGCATGTAGACATTGGCTGCGTCTGAAACCGTCTACTACTCAGTAGGTACTGCATTTGAATTTAAACGTACTACTCTTCCGTTGGAAAAGTATGTTCTATGCAGTATGAATGTAAGAAGTATGAATGGAATTCGGACGTACTACATCCGCCATTTTTTCATGGTCACCTGACCTACCTGCATCAGTTGCATCACTTCACTCCCATTCATGAATTCTCTCGCGGGGCATCATGGGATAGCGCAGCATGCATTGGATGGGCACTTCAGAATCTCATCCGAAGTAGTAAGTTACCCGGGTACTTCTCGCATACTGATTTTAGAATTCTATGAATTCGGACATACTACTCGGCTCACATATTGATTTTAGCGTACTGTATAGTATGGAAGTATGCAGTTTCGGACACAGCCATGGTCAAGACAATCTGCTGCAGTTCAAATCGAGCATCAGAATGGAGAAGAAAGGTGATTTAAATGACTTTGAGACTTTGAACGTAGCATGGTTGTTGGCGCCAGATGGGCTGGTCTGAGTATTTCAGAAACTGCTGATCTACTGAGATTTTCATGCACAACCATTTCTAGGGTTTACAGAGAATGGTTCGAAAAAGAGAAAATATCCAGTGAGCGGCAGTTCTGTGGGCGCAAATGCCTTGTTGATTCCAGAGGTCAGAGGAGAATAGCCAGACTGGTTCCAGCTGATAGAAAGGCAACAGTAACTCAAATAACCACTCAATACAACCGAGTTATGCAGAAGAGCATCTCTCAACACCAACACATCCAACCTTGATGCGGATGGGCTACAGCAGTAGAGAACCACACTGGGTGCCACTCCTGTCAGCTAAGAACCGGAAACTGAGGCTAGCAAAATTGGACAATAGAAGATTGAAAAAACGTTGCCTGGTCTGATGAGTCTTGATTTCTGCTGCCACATTCGGATAGGGTCAGAATTTGCCTTCAACAACATGAAAGCATGGATCCATCCTGCCTTGTATCAACGCTTCAGACTGTTGATGGTGGTGTAATGGTGTGGGGATATTTTCTTGGTACACTTTGGGCCCATTAGTACCAATTGAGCATTGTGTCAATGCTAAATATGCTGAAGTTGCTTTAGAAACACAGCAACCACGGTAATATGACCCAATAGTGAAGTTTTCTACAACTATACGGTAAATTATATTACACCACAGTTTCATGTAGTAAAAACTAACATACAGTATACCGGTATAGTTAATATCACAGTATGCTGAACCAATCATTGACAAAGTGTTGTAAATACTATAAAACATACAGTATAATTCACTTTACTATCGTATTGTTAAAGCCAAAGTACTTAAGTTTTTTTTTTCATGTGAGGTGTCTTAAAGATCATTTTGTATGAAAGTTTTCTGAAAAGCAACATCTGACTAATCTGAACCCCGATTTAGTGTCACAGCGGGAGGTTTTAACCAGATCCCCATCTGCATCAGGCTTGTTGGCGAGTCCCACGTGTCTGTTACTTAGCAACAGCGCTCTTAATTTAGAACTTTCTTTAATCCACATAATAGGTCAAGCTAGTTTTCACCGGGGAGAAAAGATGCGATCAGAGCACTAGTCTCATCTGGTTGCAATAAATGGGACACAATAAATATATGTCTCTCTTGTGAACTGATTCATTAAAACATGGCTTACATTGATCAGATGCTCCGTCGTCGCGGGCTGTTCATCTCTGAGGAAATTCAGCCACTGGAAGAAAACAACTCACACACTAGTCAACATTTGAAGTGGATCAAAAAGTTGTTCGAAAACTAAGACAAGAATGGATGTTGTTCAATAGTTTTAGGACAACTTCAATGAAAGGTTTTATAAAATACATGTCAAATGTTGACTACTGTAAGAAAACTGCTCTCACGGTCGTCGCCTGAGGGCAGTAACATTTTGTTAAAGCGGTAGTTCACCCAAAATTGAAAATGTACTCATCCTCGAGTGGTATATGCTGCATCCCAATTCGCATACTATCCGTCCTAAATAGTATTTGAAAATAGAATTAGTATGTCCCAAATCTTAGTATGTCGAAAAGACTATGGCTGTTTCTCAATATGCGTTTTTAAGTGATTTTGCGTCCTCATAACGTCATCTTCAACTACCAAAGTTCAGTTCTGATACTTAAGACTGCAAGAACAGAGGACGCGTGAAACTTCGTGTGTTCTTGATATCGAGGACGCAGGGATGCAGACTTGAGGGCTGAACTCGCACTAGAAGTCCCTGAAGTCGTTGCGACTGGAGGTGGGAAGCGCAGCATTTTATATAGGTTTATTATTAAAGTTCAGAGATATAACTTATTTACCTCAGGAGTTTCCCTAAACGAAACGGTGAATATAAACATTATCATGAAAATCATAATAAAGGAATAAACACATTAAGGGTGTTTATTTGCTGAAATTTGTATTAAAATCTGTTTTATTCATATTGTGCAACGTATATTTGTACATCTTTATGCATGGTATATATTTTTCACGATTTTTAAAATTGTATGAATGCTGTAATGGTTTAATAATTTTTCATTAAAAATGCATGAAGGTTACGTGACATTCAGGAAGAAGCATCTAATTTCTCACAGGACGCGTTCACTGTTCTCATGGTCTCCCGAGTTCGTTCTTCCGAGGTGACCTGGCAAGACCGGTCTCCACAAGAATGCAAGTCCGTTCTCTGCGTTCTGGAAATTGAGAAACAGCCAAAGTCAAAGGTTTCCAGATGGTTTACTATTTCCGGTAAACATTTTAAGTGTAGAATCGTCCATACCCTAACGGTTGTTGTTAGATCAAATATGGATGCGGCCGGAAGTTAATGAGAATTATTTATATTATTTATTAAATTTCCCATTTAATGTATTTTATTAACGTCTTCTTATTAACGTTCCTGCAGATTTTGTGTAATTTAGACGTTTAAAAAAAAACTAAATGGACGGTTGTAGTTTAAATTTATTGGTTATTCCGAAAATGAATCTCAATCGTGAGTTTTGGAGAATTGATGTTTCCCCATTCAAGCAGAACGCCAGAGCATATTGCCTGAGAGGCGTTTCAAAGATGGCCGCCGAGTGAAATGAATTGCCTTAAAGGGACTCTGACTTTACCTACTCTAACCGCTGATATTGCCCACAATATATCATGTAAATAAACTACAAACATGATGGACACGCGAGACCAACCGTCAAGTAGAGAGACTTTGGTAAAGATGTTTGTATGACTGTTGACAGGGCTCATAACTAAGCAACACAATGATCTGTTAATGAGGAAGTAGTATGTCCCAAAGCTTGCATACTCTTCTGTTACACACTTAAAAGTATATATTTTCCTTCACAAAAAAAATACATACTTTTAGGATGTTGTATAAGTATGCGAATTGGGACGCAGCGTTAGTTTATTTTTTCTGTTAAACACAAAAGAAGATATTTTGAAAGATGGAAACTGATAGCCATTAGCATCCACACAGTATAAAAAACACTCACAGGCTATCGCAATTTTCAACATTCTCAATAATGAGTATGTTTACATGGACACCAATGATCTGATTTTAATGCTATTAAGACAATACTCTGATTAAGAGTTTTCCATGTAAACAGCAACTAAAGTCATAATTGAAC
Organism: Danio aesculapii; assembly: GCF_903798145.1. Classification (NCBI taxonomy): domain Eukaryota; kingdom Metazoa; phylum Chordata; class Actinopteri; order Cypriniformes; family Danionidae; genus Danio; species Danio aesculapii. The sequence goes on along the minus strand of NC_079446.1, from coordinate 35,344,454 downwards.
TAAACAGAAATGGAATTAAGACATGTGGAGTAATCTGATTTTAGTAGCATTATTGAAGTGCAGTACAGACATGTAAACACCTTTAAGAGTTCACACTTAGCTGATAATCAATAAAGCGTATTTGGCATGCTGTCCCGAGAGAGAGCCCTGAGCTCGTAATATCCTCGAGCCTGGGTCTCCCTCCCGTTAGAAGGGCGAGAGCGGAGTTCGAGCTCAGGTAGGTCTTGAGGACTCCCCTGCTTGTTGCCGTGTGAGAAGTGTAAACTAAAGTTGTTTTAGGTGTTAATTTGGTTTAGTTGATTGGCTATGGTTTATGTTTTTGGACGGTGGGAGGAAACCAGGGGACCCGGGGGAAACCCATGCGAACACAGGGAGAACATGTAAACTCCGCACAGAAACACCAACCAGCCTGATAGGAGGTTGGACCAGCGGTGTTCTTGCTGTGAGGCAACAGTGCTAGCCACTGGGCCACCGTGTCGCCCTATCGGAAAAAGGGGGAGGAAGTAGGGGGGAAGGGGGGGGGAAGCTTCAAGACGAAGATAACTGGAGTGAAAAACTCTGGTTATTTATAATGCTTCCATAATCATCTAATGGGTCAGATTATGGAGCTAATGAGGAGCCAGCCGTGTTGATCATACGCACGTGATCCTCTCGAAATTAGTTTATAAATAAACCACACTTAATTAAACTATTACCATTGTGTAGGATAAATGCGACAGGATGATCTTTAAACACACAGCTGTTTGACACTTTTATCTGCACCTACCGAGTCAGTGAAGGACCACAGACTCCTGCATCGCCAAATGCGGGTTTTCCCCCATACAGTGTTCGTATCAAATTCTATTAAAACAACACTGTTCCAGCAGTTCCTCGCATTCAATATCTCATTTGTCACAGGTGGCATGCCTGAAATGTTCCTGAATGAAAGTGAAAGTGCCAAACTGCAGTTAAAGTCGACAGTGATGACGCAATGATGTTAATCGAATTATGTGCTATAACATGTAAAATGGGATCATGAAAGAAACATTCAAAAAGCAACTCGTGTAAACATCCTAATCATATTATTGTCTTATTCAGATTAAGGCAAATAATTTGATCACTGATGTCCATGTAAACGTAGTCAGCATCTTCTTTCGAGTCCAAAAGAAGAAGAAAATCTCAAAAAGCTTTGGAAAAATGTAGGTTGAGGAAATTATGACAGAACTTGTTTGGGTGTACTCAAACAAGTGCTGTTAAACTACAGTGTTTCTTTTTTTGCAATGAAAGTGTCAAACAGACACTGATTACAGCAAACATATTTTAATGTTCTCGCCCCCAACCTGATCGAGGTCTGTTGCGTACTGTGTTTATTGCTTCTTCCTTTTTGCCAGTAATGTGTGGGAGTCAAAAAGCTTTTCTTGTGTGTCCTTAAGCTTTATGTTGCTGTCACTTAGGATTAAATTCCCAAAATGCATGTTTGTCAGCTGCTGAAATCAACAGAGCTGTTACAAACAGAGAGAGGGAGAGACACTTCTGGGCTAATATTAAGATTAAAAATCAACCTGTAAATCCCAAAGCATTTTTTTTTAAATCTGTGGTTGCTCTACAATTTGTTGACTCAAACTGACACAAGTCATTTTGATTTGTTACATTAAACTGACTTAAAACAACTTGTATTAGATCAAAACATAATTAGATTATTTAATGAACATAAAAACATGTTGCCATGATTTATTGATCTTATAGCTAATTGATTTGTCTTCAAATCTTCACCAGAATAGTGTCTCATTTTGCAACCAGATATACTGTCATTTGCATGGCAGCTAGCTCTCTGCAACTTTCAGATGGTCACCCACTGAAGCTAAGCTGTGCCCAGTCAGTACCTGGATGGGAGCAATGGGAGACCACATGGGAAAGCTAGGTTGCTGTCGGAAGTGGTGTTAGTGAGGCCAGTAGGGGGTGCTTAACCTGTGGTCTGTGTGAGTCCTAACGCCTCAGTATATTGATGGGGACTCTATACTGCTCAGTGAGCGTTGTCTTTCAGATAAGACAATAAACCGAGGTACGGTTTATTCCCATATCATAATTGGCTTCATCACTCTGTCTCCTCTCCACCAATCAGCTGGTGTGTGGTGTCGAGTCTGGCGCAATATGACTGCCGTCGCATCATCCAGGTGGATGCTGCACACTGGTGGAGGATGAGGAGATTCCCCCCATATGTAAAGTGTTTTGAGCGTCCAGAAAAGCGCTATATAAATGTAAGGAATTATTATTATTATATATTTTCTCCAATAAGTTTGTCCACTAGGTGGCAACACTGGTTCAGGCCATTTATTAAAGGTAGACCATCTCTTTTTTTAGCTTTAAAATAATGTCTCTAAAGGCATTTCAGTGGTTGAACAGCTTTTAACTGAATTAATTTGACTGCTATCAGAGCCTAAATTCACACATAAGTTTGCGTGATCCGTATCGGAAAAGAGCAAGGAAGGTCTTTGGTGTTGGAGCAGAACACAACCCCGCAAGAGTGCCATCTACTTTACAGCATACATCACATATTATACTCATATACTTGACGGAGCTAGCAAACAGCTAACTATAAGACGAAACAATATAATATGCAAGTCTCAAAACCAATGCCATGATGTACTTCCAACTGAAATGGAATATTGAGTAGGGGGCGGGGCTTTCTTTCTGCGCATCATTCCAACAACAACAATAAAAAAATCAGTGGATTAACTTGCACAAATTAATTGTTGACCTGAAGAATAACAATGTGCACTACCAAATAAACATTGTAAATTTTGATTTTACACAGACTTCAGTGTTTTTTTTTCCAGCTGTGGTGGCAGCCTTTTACACAGATCCATCAACTACCAATGGCGTTATTTCAATGACAAATGTCGTGAGCGCAGTATTACAAGTCAAGATCGCATTCATGTAATACGAGCATGCGGATCTCTTTACTTGCGCGCCGATTTCCTCTGCTCGTACACAAAACTTTTTGCACGCCCTCAAATATACGCAGCTCAAGTGCAGATTTTCTTGTGCGCTCTCATATAAACGCTGCTGATGTGCGATTTAGTACACTTATGTAACGGTATGTCTCCGACATTTATTAGATTTGCTAGAAATATTTATGAATGTCTCCAATAGACCTACAGAGCGGCATTAATGCGTCCTGAAGTAAAGTGAAACGGCCATAAACTCCAGCAAGATAAAGTCATTGCAAGCAAAATCCATAGACCTTTATCTAGAAATAAAGTAAAATTATATAAACTGTTCATCTTAACTGAAAGCTACGTCGTGTTTGCTAGCCTCATGCATCACGCACTTGTCATTCAGTCAGTCAGCATGTCACCATAAAGGGTTAAATAAATTGCGCACAGCTCTACTACGATTACAGAAAAGTATGCGCTGTTATAATTCACTTACCTTTTAATACATTTGGAGCGATTATAACCCGCTATTAAAAAAGACTGAATGTTTTGAATGAGAAGCTGTAATGTAGCCATGGCAGGAGGAGTTGCCCGCCACGGAAGAATGAATGTAGCGGAAATCATGGACTTTAATGCTCATAAATTCTGAAGAGAAATAGCGTAAGCACTGAACAAGAATTAAACTTACCAGTGTTTAGAGTATAGCTTTTATAAGCATGTTTTTGGCTGAATGCAGCCTTTTAAAGTAAACTCCATGTGATAGCATTCCAACACGTTGTAAAGTCCTCATCAGTATAAATGTGTATTGTTGTTGTCCTGCTTCGTAGATTATTGTTCTTAAATGTGAAATAAGGGGCTGGTTCAGTGTTGCCACCTTGTGGACAATATAAATTGTGCAAAATCAATTCAAAAGCATGTGCAAGATTAGAAAAAGATGCACTGTTGAGTACAAAATTTCCATAATGCACATTGTATGCATAACCTAGAGCCGTGTTTCCCAACCCTGTTCCTGGAGGCACACCAACAGTACATATTTTGGATGTCTCCCTTATCTGACCTATTCATTTCAGGTTTTGGAGTCTCTTCTAATGTTCTGATGAGTTGATTCAGGTGTGTTTGATAAAGGAGAGGTTGAAAATGTGTACTGTTGGTGTGCCTTCAGGAACAGGGTTGGGGAAACACAGGAGTATGGAAGACAATTAGGGGAAAACGGTCTTTAAATAAAACAGATTACATTTGTCAACCCATGCAGTTTGACTATTTTTTATGGCAAAATAAGCTCTTATGTTTCGTACATACATGGCAGTATAGCATAACAATATCCTTCATGAATAAACATGACATCTGATGTTTGTATATATACACAGCCCAACGCTTGCCACATATGCAAATATTGCATCACATTGGCTCATTCGTTCATCTTGTCACAATCTAAATTTAGCATTTCGCTCGAAGTCTTTTGGCTCCAGTTGCCTTCCACACTAGTGTATGCATGGAGTCCAATGCAGTGTTTCTCAACCACGTTCTTGGAGGACCACCAATACTGCATGTTTTGGATGTCTCCTTTGTCTTTCACACCCATTACAGGTGTTTCGGTCTCTGCTAATGAGCTGATGATCGGAATCAAGTGTGTTTGGTTAAGGAGACATGGAAATGTGCTGAGCTGGTGGTCCTCCAGGAATGTGGTTGAGAAACACAGGTCTAAGGCATATGATGGGTTTCACAGTTTTATCATTGTATTATCACACTACGTCTCTGAAAAATAGTAAATTTGAGTACTTTTGATCTTTTTTATTTCGAGTTGATGTTTATATTAAGAAATATCAGTTTATTAAAACATAGCTTGACATTTACTCACAAAATCAAACGGATTCTGTTCAGAATATTTTTGAGACATTAAAACTAATTTAATTAGGGGAAGCCAAGTAGAAGTATCAAAATAAGCAAGGGGAACAAGTCAACAACAGTTCAAAACTTTATTTATCCAAAGGAAACAGAATTATATTTCAGTAAATATGGCATATTATAAGGATTTTTGTCATCATAAGGAATCTTGCCATTTAAAAACAATGTGTTTGTTATATAAACGGTCATCTTCCATCAAAAAGAAAAGTACTGATGAGTAACAGCTCACTTCTGAAAACATTTAAATGATCAGCGTCCTGTTGAATGTGCTGATTTCCATTCATTCACAGCTTATCCAGCAGTTCATACATCAGTCAGAATATTCATACTAGGAAAAGTTCTTATTTTGGCTGTGGCCCAACTGGGTCAATGCTGGGGGCTCGGTTTGTGAAGGGGTGCCACTGGCCCTGGATGCTGGGGCTGTCTGTGTGGAAAGGTTTCCGAATACGGATGATGTCCAGTCCTGACTGGTTGGACATCTTGGTTATAAGTTCAGCAATCTGCTGTGATGTTTTGTTGGTGATTATCTCCTCCTTCACGCTCCCATTCACTGCACCGATCATTGAAAAACAATCAGTGTACTGGTATTTTATATATTTGATAACATTTAGTCAACACTACTGGAAACAATAATGTGATAGTCTACTAGGGCTGGGCGATTAATCAAAAAATAATCGAAATCGACATTCAGAATCTATAATTGAGTCATATGACCCCCTCTATTAAGACTGATTTATACTTCTGCATCAAACACCTGGGTGTGGTCCGGCATAGCCTTCACACGGTCGCATACCTGCGCACCTCTCATAAAATGTTACTACACATTGCACTTTTGCACTACATTGACAATGATTGAAAGCTGCGCCAGAAATGCTTTGAGACGGCATATTTTCCATTACATTCAAATAATTATTTACATTAAAATATTTATTTACAGAAGATTCCAGAAATGCACAGTTAAATATTATTTACATGATATACAAGAGTTATTTTATTTAGAAGAGGTACTGCTTATTTTCTACTTTATATATGAAAACATAATAATTAATTTTGTTTCCAAAAGTGCAAGTTATTTATTTGTACTTGTAAGAGGCTAAATTATCATATGCTTTTGTTTATATGACAAAACATGTCTTTTTGACTCAAGAAGGTCCATACTGACTCCAAAGGCAGATACTGATAAGATCAGGGCCTAGTGTGTGGACTTTGGGGCTTTTACGATGTGGTCACATGTTGATTGGTCAGTTTGAATGTCTCTGCATTTGGGCTTTAGTCACATGGTCAAGAAAGATATAAAATAGGTGGTAAAAGGCTGCTCTGCCTCTTTTCCTGGGCTCTCTTTTCCTGGCTGCCCTTTTTCCTGGCCTGTCTTTTCCTGGTCTGCTCCTCTCCTTCTCTGGAGTCTATCTTCTCTGACTTTACTGCAATCATGCTAACTTCTGGGCCTGCTCTCTTTGTCTCTCTCTCCCTCCCCCTGTGTCTCTCCTTCTACCTCTTATAACTTTAATTTTACATTTAAGCTGGATACAATTTATATCATATGTTTTATCATTCCATATTTTATCATTTTATACAGTTATTTAGTAACTAATTCAGTTGTAACCATAGAGAATTATTGTCATTAAATCATTTCATTTTCGAGTATTTGTGAATTACTTTTGATTTAACATCAACACTTAATTGCTCCATATTGCAATACAATACAATCACATAATATCAACGCTCTCCCACATTTATAGCTATTAATACTGCCTTTATTTCCGTTTTTGATATAAGATTGCAGAAGAATGTTTTGACTAGAATGTACAGTTTTTTACCATCAATACTGATAACTTTTAGTCATTCGGCAGAACTACAGTTCAAACCGCTGTGGTTTAAACCTATTCCTACATACTTTTTTTATAAGAAACGCAATGTGCGTTTTAATTCCAGTTGTTCAACATTGAAGTAAATATTCATAGATGGTGTGTCATTTTTGGGTTCAAACAAACTGTAAAATATCCCTACAGTTTCCTTTATTTTAAAATAAAGGTAATGCACCCTTCATTAAAAAATCTCTTACTTGTAATATGTGAGCATATTTACTGTACAAAACTTATCAGTGAACTATGAGGGCAAAAACATTTAATAAATAAATAATATAAATGTTCATTAATCGTAATAAAGTTAAAATGTTCAATTAATCTAGATTTCGATTTTTGGCCAAATCGCCCAGCCCTATAGTCTATATACATATAAGATGAAACTTACAATATTCAGCAACTATTTTTGGAATTCTGCTGGACTGAGGTGAGATGTAAACCACAGTTCCTGGATTATTCTTGGCAAAGTCCACCACGCCTTCTTCAATGAAATCCCTAAAGGAGAAATATCATTAAAATTAGGTGAATTATAATTACCAAACAAATTATGCAAAATATCAAACAAGCTCAACAAAAAATTACAGTCATTATTTAGCTGTATTATAGATGTTATCAGTATTATTCAACTAAAAACAATCAAAATAAAAGGTTTTCATTTTGTATAATATGACTGGGTTAAAAATATCATTTTGAAAATACTTATTTTCTATTAAGTTATGCTTTTTTCTCATTATCATACTGTATTATTTATTTACAAATGTTGTATGTGTGCATATATCTAAAAATATTTTGTAATATTCGAAAATTATACAATAAATCATATTTATTTTCTATTATGGTTCATAATAACTTTACTCATTACGAAACAGTAGGCAAGGCAAACTTTATAGAGCACAATTAATTATAATAATGAAAATAAAACTTATTAATGTTAACAGTTTTCACATTAATAAAACTTATTAATGTTAACAGTTTTCACAGTTTTTCACGCCGTACTTGTTAATAATGTTTAATTAACTTAAACAAATATATACACACACACACTTTGTAATTGCATAATTTGTAATTCTGTCAATATGTGTTTATCTTAATGCTCGATTGTTTTAATGATATGTTTTTTATTATTTAAAATGTTGTGGTTTTTATATGATATAAGAATATAAACTCATACCTGACTCCTAAAGATCCCTGTCCTTTCTTGGAGAAGATCAGAGAGATTCGCTTTAGCTGACAGACATAGCGACCCACTCCATTCTGAAGAACGCTTTGTAAAAACCGACTCGGTGTCCCTCGAGCTGTCATGTCCACCTCTTTAGAGATCCTACATTCAGGTCTACTGCCTCTTTTATTGCTGTCTGTGTTGCTCGGAGTAATATCGCACACTTTTAATAATCAAATATATAGGACAGCAGTCAATAAGGCATGTGCAATGTCAAGTACGCTACGCAGTTCAATCCGGGTGGAAACAGAAGCGATCCATTAGAAGTAACGGGAATATAGTTTTGTATCACAAAGATTGTCCCTAACAAGTTTATCTGAGAGAATACTAGAAATAATGTAGCTTAATTGTTTATCAAATAAACATGTTTTCGATTCAAAGCTGTACAGTCTGTGTATAGGGAAATTTCAGGAGTTTCTTGTTTCACACGGACGTATTTTGGAGGGCGGACCGCGTGTGCACTGGGACATGTAGACACATGATAGCAGTTTGGCGCGCTTCTTACGGTTTTGTAAGTTTTTGTATGTTTACATTATTTAACGTCGAATGTTTATGGCGTTTGTATGTTTCATAGATATATTCTTCGCCCTTCCTTAGGAATACTTTCGATCATTTTAACACACGTGCTTGAATAACAACGTCGGGGGTCATGCATGAATAGTGTACAGTTATTTTGGTGACACTTATTTATTACTTATTATTAATTGTAGCAAGAGTGTAAACATAGTGTTTATTGCATATTCAGATGTGAATTATAGTTGTATGATATTTGCAACTGTCATAATGGTTTTATTTAAATCACATAATGTGTTAATGATCGATGTCTTTAATGATAGGCAAGTCATTCATCTATTGCATTTTAAGTCCCACTTATTAATATCCTGAAATATTTACATTTATATAATATTTACAATTCTTACAACTTTAAACACTGAAACACCTTTGTCACACTATCACTATTGATAAAATAAAAAGTCATGAGATAAATCTGCATGTTGGTTTTTGTTGAGTATTAAATAAAAAAATCATCAGTATTTTATGGATCATACTGTATGATATAAATATTGATTTTTAAAGGGGTGGTGTATTTTTAAGGCTTGGTTGTGTTTATAAGATGCAAAGCAATGTCTTCACTTGTAGAAAATCACGTTGTTATTTTTTCATATACTGTATCTTACTCTGATTATATACAGCTACTAAGCTAACATGAAAACGTCATATTCCCTAGTTCCTCTGAAAGGCCCGCCCTCAAGAGGCTCTGATTGGTCAGCTAACATAATGTGCTGTGATTTGCGGATTGGCACCATGTCACGCCCCTATAAGCAAGTGCTTCTGTGCTGTGTAAACAATCAGTCACAGCAGCGTTATCTGCCTGAATCAGACAGAAAAATGAAGAGCAAAAATAAAATCTAAAATAAAATCTGACAAGTGTCTTTTTCAAATATTCGGAATAAGCATGTGTAAGTAATATGAAACGTTCTCATATCTTTTGTGAGTTTGGTATTTGAGATGTAAAATGCAGGGAAAGTGGCCACATAGAGAGACACTGGATGCACCTGTGAATACTGGTTGTTTACAGCGGTTTGACTGATAAATATGAATTTGTAGCTAAATTGTTAGCAGTGCCAAACAGCATTTCCTGTTGTTTACATCCATGTTTATGTCCTCGCTACAACATATCGTTAACACTATAAACTGTGCATGTAATAGGTCAGTTTTAACAAATAAAAATACTTGCAGTTTGTGGCTCACAGCTTCGTCTGTTGGAGGAGCTTTAGCCAAATCCAGCTTTGAACTGGGAGAGATTCTGGAAGCTGTCCTTTGTCAAATGCTAGCTATATTTTTTTATAATTCTCTTAATTATAATTAAACTGTAAGCAATTCTCTCTTTGTGTCGTGCCCTTTGGAAGCCCAAATACAGGAACAGAACAAGCTCTGTGGAAATAGCAGCATTTGGACGGCATTTTAGCTTTCTCTGCTATAACATTGCAGCGCCTCTAGCCACTCCTCTTCGCTGCGCTTGGTGTATGCACGCAACTGGAAGCCCTTGTGACCTCACTAGCCTGGATGTATTTTTTTGTAGTCCCCAAACTTCATTCGCTGTAGGCTTTGCTAAGCTAACTTTGTAAAAGCCAATGTCTCCCATTGCATTGAACTTTGATTGTCTTACATTCAGAGATGTTGTTTATGTTCACACAGCTACATTACACATCAACTAAAGTTTAAAATATGATACCATAGTGGACCACCCTTTTAAGGTAAAATTAGCACTGAAAATGCCATTACTAATGATTTATTAAATTAATGATTTATCAAATTATGTAAAGGAATTGAATTTTATTACTCTTGAATAATGCAATGCTTTCTTTGGCTAAAATGATTAAACACTTCCTAAAACAAAACCGGTACCAAAAATAGTCCAGTGAAAATTATTTGATGCAGCCATAATGAAACTAGTTTTTTAAACAAGTGAGCGAGTGACAACTATTGTATAATGTTAAAATCCTATTTGGAGCAGTTTCAGGAACCATTTTAAAACTGCATATTGTAATTGTGCACAATTTCTGTAATTATTGCAGGTGTGATGTCCTGAGTGATCATCAAATGTGGAGGAGCAGGTTTCTCAGAGCTGCAGGTTGTCTCTTACAGGCAACGGTCTGTAGTCCTCATAAACCTTCTCATCTTCCTCACTTGAGATATTTATCTTCTTACCAGCCCTTTCTCAATCCAGTCCTGCAGCGCTATTTGAGACCACCATCGTCTACATGGTATTGTCCTGAAAGCCATTTAACCCCCACAGTTGCCTTATATTTCTGCAGAACTTTAAGAAAAGATGCAAAGACTGTCATCGATTTCGACCAGCCCCTCACTGTCACTGACATCAAACAATACCTTCGTTTTAAAGAAATCCCTTTCCACGATGGCCACAGCTGCTTACATGCTCCCAGTATTTTTATGGCACCCCTGCCTGAAGGATCGGGACGGGAAAACTTCTCGCTGTTCATCGATAAAACCACCGGACAGTTTTTATGCAAGGACACTTTAGTAGAAGGAAACTGGGAGGACTTCCAGGACTGCCTCGAGGTGATGCTGAACGAAGGCCAAACCTCCATCAGCCCCAATGTTCTCCTAGGGTTTCCGGAGAGCCCAGAGGAGCAGGAGGAACGAGGGATGGAGTTGAAGGAGGTGCAGAGAATTTGGAGTAGCTCCGTGCCTTTTTCCGACCTTATGGAAGACGAGGTGCAGCTTATTAAAGCCATGTTTCAGATCACCAAACTCACCAATGCTACGTTAAAGAAATTCGGAGTCCGGTTCTTCAAGCCTACCAAGAGTTTGGTGTTCCCTTGGTTTGGTGGACAGCATTCGGGACTTCGCGGTGTTAAATTGCTTTCGGCCTCAACAAGGGATGACGGACGTGTGGTTTATAATGAAGCCACGGTACCAAAAGTGTCTAGTTATCACAACCTCTTTGGCCTGCCTTTGATAGGACGCAAGGATGCCGAGGTTGTGTTGACGGGACGTGAGGTGGATAGCATGGCGGTGAGTCAGGCTACCGGTCTGCCATCTTTGGCCTTGCCACGGGGTGTAAGCTGCCTACCACCGATCCTCCTACCGTATTTGGAGCAGTTCAAGAAAGTCACACTGTGGCTGGGTGGAGATATGCGCTCTTGGGAAGCCTCCAAAATCTTCTCCAGGAAACTCGGACTGAAACGCTGCTCTCTTGTCCGGCCCGGGGAGTTTCAGCCGTGTCCCGGTGAGGCATTGGCGCAGGGAAGGAACCTGGCGCGAATCGTCAAAGCTTCGATCCCTGCTGCCCACAAGTCCATCGTGTCCTTCAAGCAGCTCCGGGAGGACGTGTACGGGGAACTGGCTAATGTGGAGCAGGTGGCTGGAATACAGTGGTCTCGATTCCCTGAGCTTAACCGAATCCTGAAAGGACATCGCAAGGGGGAGCTGACCGTCTTTACAGGTTTGGTAAATATAGGAGATGATTAATTTCTAAATGTTTTTTTTCTATGACTAATTATATGATTTAAATATTAAATAAATATGAACTTGAATATTAATTCAGGGTGGCACAGTGGCACAGTGGCTAGCACTGTCACCTCACGGAAAGAAGTTTGCTTGTTTGAGTCCCGGCTGGGCAGTTCTGTGTGGAGTTCAAAACACAGTCCAAAGACATGCAGTATAAGGCCCAATCCCAATTCTACCCCTTAGCCCTTCCCCTTACTCCTCGTTTTGCGCGTTCACATGAAGGAGTAGGGGAATCACAATTCTCTTTAGCTTGAAGGCGTAGGGCTAAGGGGAAAGGCTAGATAGCCCTTGAAACTGAGATTTTTCAGGACCACACTCAAAACCAAAGGGTACGAAAAGTTCCCAGAATACACCATCTACAGCGGCAGCATGTAAGGAGATGCACAAATTAGTGCAATTTTCACACTAGTGTGTGTGTAAATGAGAGTGTATGGGTGTTTTTTCTAGTACTGGGTCGTGGCTGGAAGGGCATCCGCTGCGTAAAACATATGCTGGAATAATAGGCAGCGCATTTCGTTATGGCGACCCCTGATAAATAAGGGACTAAGCTGTAGGAAAATTAATAAATATTAATTCTAATGAAAAAAATGTATTTATACCGATAATGTCAACTTGGGATAGCTTTGTATTTCTTAAAGAGATAGTCCTCCCAAACAATGAAAATTCTGTCATTGTGTCTTCATGAATTTCTTTTTTCTGTTGAAAACAAAAAATATTTTGAAGAAAGCTAAAAACCTGTAACCATTGCACTTGCATAGTATTTGATTTTCCTACTTTTCAGCTTTCTTTAAAATATCATCTTTTGTGTTAAACAGAAGAAAGAAACAAAAACCCACTTGTAGGTGAGTAAATAGTCATTGATAGTAATAAATTGTCATTTTTAGTTCTTTTTTTTGGGGGGGGGGGGGGGGGGGGGGGGGGGGGTTGGGACTGTCCCTTTAATTTCATAATTGTAAGTTTCTACAAAGATTTTTATTAATCAAATATTAACATTAAATATTAAAATATGCATATGCTTTACACAGAGGATGCCCTTCCAACCCAACACTGGGAAATGCCCAAACACACTCATTTACACAAATACACTACAGCCAATTTAGCTAATTCAATTCACCTATACTGCATGTCTTTGGACTGTGGGGAAACCAGAGCACCCGGAGGAAACCTACGCGAACACGTGGAGAACATGCAAACTACACACAGAAATGCCAACTGACCTAGCCGGGGCTCAAACCAGCGACCTTCTTGTTGTGAGGCGGTTGTGCTGTCCACTACGCCCCTGTGACGCCTAAATAATTAACTAATATGTATTATATAAAAAATATTTTTAATTATTTACATTTGTTCAGTTGAAATAGAATATGAATATGAAAGTTTAAATTAAAATTTTGGCAGAGAGAGAGGGGAAAAACACTATCTGTTCTATTTTCCTGGCCCCTGGAAAAAAATGGTCTTTCTTTCTTTTTTTTTTTAATTAATTAATTTTTTTTACTGCTGTACCTTTTGCATATTTGTGATTTATATATTTTTCTGTGTTGCTCTACGGCCCAATATGTGTTAGTTTTATTTATTATGTTATTTTATTTATCTTATTATTATTATTATTATTATTATATATTTTTTTATTTGTGTTTTGCCCTAAATATTGTTTTTGATGCAAGAATATATAATTGTACTGTTTGTTTCAGAGAGAAAGAAAATGTAAACTAATTTAGTTTTTTGCTGATAGATTGAAACAGTTGTATATCTTTATATTTGATACTTTAACTCTCTGACTGATATGCATCAATAAAACAGAGTTAAACTAAAAGTTTCAATAAATAATTATTACTCGTATGTGCAGGTCCCACGGGCAGTGGAAAGACCACCTTCATTAGTGAGTGTGCTCTAGATCTGTGCATGCAGGGCGTCAACACATTATGGGGCAGCTTTGAAATCAACAATGTGCGTCTGGCTAAAATTATGCTGACACAGTTTTCCAAGCAAAGGCTGGAGGAGAACCTGGACCAATATGACATGTGGGCGGACAAGTTTGAGGACCTGCCTCTCTACTTCATGACCTTCCATGGACAGCAGAACATCAAGTAAATCCTTCACATTCGTCTGATTAACTTGATTAAATTCTGTAGTGATTTGCAAGCCCTAAGGATTTGCGAGATAATGCTTTATTTGTTAATCTTAAATATGAAATGCACTCTTTTTCCTGCTCAGGACTGTTTTGGATACCATGCAGCATGCCGTTTACGTTTATGACATCAGTCACGTGATCATTGACAACCTGCAGTTTATGATGGGCCAAGAAAATCTGTCCGTGGACAAGTAAGGCTACAGTTTTACAAAGTGCTGTTTAATAGAATGTCTTGATATTGGTTTGATTGATTGATTGCTTTGATTGATCTTGAGCATGTGAAGTTTATAGAATTTTCTGTAGCCATACTCAGGTTATCAGGTATTTTTCATTAGGATAAAAAGTTAGATTTCTATAAAAAGTTATTTCTGAAACTAATTATTATTTATTTATTTGTTTTTTTTATAATTATTTTTTAGAGGTTTTCACCTTTAATTGAGATAGGACAGTGAAGGTTACAGACAGGAAAGTTTTGGGAGCAGAGAGCAGGGCAGGGTCGGCAAAGAACCTTGACCTGGGAATCGAACTCTGGTTGCCGTGAGCACCATGGTGCTATATGTCAGCGCGCTTAACCACTAGGCTATTGGCACAGACACTCATTATTATTTATAGTAAATAAAGTGAATCTAAAATGAACAGAAACAATGCATGACAAAATGTATCAAAGACAGAAAAAATTTACATTGACACAGTCCGCTTCTAAGAAGAATACAGGTAAAGGTTTTTATGGGTTCCAAACTAAACCTTTTGTGACCCTGGAACACAATGTCTTTCATTCTTGGTAACAGCCAAAAATACAAATATGCATGTCAAAATGATTGATTTTACTCAGATTGTATGCCAAAAATCATTGAAATATAATGTAAAGATTATTTGATGAGAATAGATTTAATAAATATAGTACTGTAAATATTTAATAACAAATTGTTTGATTAGTAATATGCAATGCTGGGCACTTCATTGAAAACAAACTCAAAGTTGAATTTTTCTGGATTTATATATTTTTTTAACCCTCAGATTCCAGATATTTAAATTGTTGCATCTTAATATTGTCCAATACTAATAAAGTACACTAAAGTACAATAAAGTTTATTTATTTAGCTTTCATATAATACACAAAGGGCATCATGGTGACTCAGTGGGTAGCATGATCGCCCCACAGCAAGAAGGTCGCTGGTTCAAGCCTCGACAGGGTCAATTGGCATTTCTGTGTGGAGTTTGCATGTTGTCCCCGTGTTTGCGTGGGTGTCCTCCAGGTGCTCCGGTTTCCCCCTCAAGTCCAAAAACATGTGGTGAATTGGGGAAGCTACATTGGCTGTAGTGTATCTGTGTGAATGAGTGTGTATGGATGTTTCCCAGTGATGGGTTGCTGCTGGAAGGGTGTCCACTGCGTAAAACATATGCTGGATAAGTTGGCGGTTCGTTCCGCTGTGGCGACCCCTAATTAATAAAGGGACCAAGCCGAAAAGACAATGAATGAACAAAGAAAAGAAAAAAATGAATGTTGACGCAGTCCGCTTTTGAGAAAAATACAGCTAAAGTTTTTTTTTTTTTGATGGTTCTTTATTTTTGGTAATATCCAAAACTACAATGTATGGGTCAAATGATTGATTTTTACTCTTATGTAAATTTCCTACTGTTCATTTATCAGTATGTAGGTTTTGCATTGCTAAGCACTTGATTAAAAATAAACTCAGTTGAATTTCTCAGCATTTTTATTATTTAACCCTCAGATTCCAGATATTCAAATTGGTGTATCTCGACCAAATAATGTCCAATACTAATAAAGTACACATTAATGGAAAGTTGACTTATTTAGCTTGCATTTAATGCATAGATCTCAATTTCCCAAAATTAACCCTTTTTTTGGATTTTGTGGTCCAGTCACATTTAGCAAAAGAGCACCAAAAAAACTACTAGAGGTTTTGACAAAATCTTGACATTGTGGAAATCCTTTTACAAATATCTACGTTTAAAAAAAATAATATATATATATATATATATATATATATATATATATATATATATATATATATATATATATATATATATATATATATATAGTTCCCAACTTCTGTGTGTAGGACTAGTTTCTTACGCATCTCATCCAAAGTCTTCTGTTTTGTTTTAATTATAGTTTTGTCAGTTAATTCGGCGTAGTCATATATAATAATATAATGCGATCAAGACCTGCCTAGAACAACTTTACTGTCCAGTTCCCTGAAAATAATGGCAAACAGAATGTTCATCATCCAATCAGAATCAAGCATTCAACAGCAACATACTATAATATTCATTATTATTATTATATATAAACAGTTGAAAGCAAAATTATTAGCCCTCCTGTAAACTTTCTTTCCCCAAAATATCTCCTAAATTATGTTTAACGGAGGAAGGAAATATCTACAGTATTTCCTATAATATTTTTTTTCTAGAGAAAGTCTTATTTCTTTTAGTTTGGCTAGATTAAATGCAGTTTTTTTTTACCATTTTTAAAACTATTTTAATGTCAATATTAAAATATACCCCCCCAAGAAATATTTATTTTTAATTGGCTACAAGACAAACCACTTGCCTAGTTAATCCAACTTCCCTAATTATATAATAATAACATAGTATCAACTTATGATAACCTAGTTCAATCTTAAATTGCACTTTAAGCTGAATACTAGTGTCTTGCAGAATATGACGAAAAATATGTACTGTCAACAGTTATGGATTATTTTGTTATTATAAATTGTATATAATTTACCTTTTGTGTTATTTGTTGTTATCTATGTTGTTATTCTTTATTATTACTATTTTCTGTTTATCTTTGATTTTTTTGTATAGTAAATTATTCTCTTTTTGGCAGTATTTTGCTTAATGCATGATTCTTCCTCTCCCATATTACACAAAACTGTCACAATATAAATGTATTTACTTTAGTCCCTAGTCTAACATCATGAAGTCGTAACAAAGACAAAAGAAATTAGTTATTAGAATTTAGTGATTAAAACTTAAAATGTGTTAAAAATCTCGGTTTTAAACAGAATATTTAATTTCATAGAAAGGCTGAAAAATTTGGCGTTGACTATAATATTATTAATATTATCATTTTAAATGATATGTTCTTAGGTTTGCAGTACAAGATCACATCATCGGCGTCTTCAGGAAGTTCGCCACAAACAGCTGCTGTCACGTGACTTTAATTATCCACCCTCGGAAAGAAGAGGATGATAAAGAGCTGCAGACGGCATCTATCTTTGGCACGGCTAAGGTTGGCAGATAGCGTTTGCGTCAGCATGTTTATTCCAATGCAACTTCAACACAGCCAAAATACACATGCTTAGTTTGCATCTATAAATAAAATCTAGCCTGTCTAATGCATCCTTTTCCTCACATCAGGCCAGTCAGGAAGCAGATAATGTGCTCATCCTCCAGGAGAAGAAGCTGGTGACATGTCCAGGCCGGAGGTCCCTGCAGGTGGCCAAAAATCGATTCGACGGGGACGTGGGGGTCTTTCCCTTAGAGTTTAATAAAGCCTCGCTCACCTTCTCGGCTCCTGTGAAGGGAAAGCAAAAGCTACGGAAGGTGAAAGTGGATGTCAATGAAAGCATAGAGGAAACACAGGAAGCTGAACTGAAGGAAAAGAGAGAGAAACCTCTTAAAACTGCTAAAACCAAGACATCAAAGGCTGTCAAGGGGTCGACAGCAGCAAAAAGCACTGCGGATTGAGAAGAAAGAAGAGAATTTGTTATTTACATGAAGTCAAATACAGTGTGTAATGCGTGGAAATGAAATGGTGGATTGCTGCAACAAAGCAAACTTCAGTGTTGGGTTATCTGGATGGATTTATGTGAGGTGGTGGTCAATATCTCATGTCTCATTGCATTAAGATATAAATGACACGCATTGTATGTCAGAAGCTTTAAATCTTCTTAAGGAAATTTTTTATACGTTTCTGATGTTTTATATGATCTAAAATGCAACAAAATAAGTCGTTTTCAAGACAGATTTAAAGCACTTGTAATCTAATACGGGACCCCAAACCTGCATTTGTAGAAATCTTGTCATACATTTCATGTCATCAATGTAAATATGGATTATGTAAAAAAAAAAAAAAGAAGATATGTGAGCTTTTTCTATTTCATCGTCATTGCTACTGTTGGAGAAAAGTGTCAAATATAAATAAGCTATTTCAAGGTAAATGTGAATATTCTTAATAAAAGTTTTATAGAATTTTTGGCTTCTTCTTATCTACGCTTTGTGTATTTTAATTCCTTGAGTTAATGATTTATATGTATAAAAAATGCAGTTGCATAGGGTGTGTGTTTGTCATTTGTATATTTTAAATTGAAATAACATTGACAATTTGGTTGTATATTAATTATTTAGTCTGATGATAGCTGTGACTACAATAATATTGGTTTAAAATTCATAAATTTGTGTTTTTTGAAAATATCTTGAATGTATTTTTATTTATGCTACAAAAATTCTGAATAGTTGAATTGAATTAATTTATATTTTACTAAATATATTTGTATATAGCCTATTATATATTTTTAAATAATATTTTATTAATATTTATTTGTTTCTGTAAGATTATTACAATTTTGCTGTCTTATAGTGACTTTAAAAACATTCATATGTATTAAATTGTTTTTAACAATGATCTTCGTAATGACATTTTGTGAATATTAAAAGTTGCTTACATTGTATGCAGCTCTGAACAGGACATTGACACAGTGCAACGTGTTGAGAAACGTGTCATATGACTTTTTGCACCAATCAGGATTTTGTATATGTAGGAAGTGTCTGATCCTGACTTACTGGTTTCTATTCCTCTGCATGAACGTTATGGATTAATCTAGTTTTATTCACTTTATGACTCTTCATGGCCGACCGCTAAATGAGTTGTTTTGCGATTTAATTTGCATTGCTTCAGTTGCTAAAAATCTGTCAAAAAATTTCTTTTTTTTACGTGAAGCAGCTGCAACATTGCACAACAATGGCAAACATCTGTCAAATTAAAAAAGTTGCAGATTTAGTTTCTGAAGCTCGTCGTGTGTATCGGGACACATTTGGTGAAGATGCAAATGTCGCGGTTTGCGCCCCAGGACGAGTGAATTTAATAGGAGAACACACAGATTATAATGAAGGATTTGTCCTTCCTATGGTAAATATATATATATGTTTTACTCTATTAAAAACTATTTAACTTCGAGTGTTGATAAAATAAACAAAAACGACGTTCTATGGCAAGTTTTTTTGTGTGAAGTAGCTATGTTTGATTCGTGCTGACGTGCTCGAATAGTTTTTTTTTGGAGTGAATCCGTTGAGTCGATTCACAAAGAGCAAACCGCTCACCTTCTTGAGCCAACGTCTAAGGTAAAGCTAAAACTTAGAGCAGATATGTTGACCATTTGATTGTGTACCAGTGTTATCAACACACATTTGAAAAGAACTGATAAACCATACTTTATTAAAGCAGGTCAAAGTTGTTTCAACCAAAATAACAAAATTATAGTTTTGCTAAATTTGTTATGAGTGACTTTATGATCTGAATCACAGCAGAAACTGTCTGAACTATAAGGCACGTGAAATAGCAACCCTAAATGTGCCACATATGCTCAGTTTGAACTTTTGATGAAGTTATATGCTGTGTTCCAATTACTTTTAAAGTCAGAAATCAGAGCTGGAAAAGATGTCACTCCAGAGTTTGACCCTGTTCCAGCACACAACTCAGACAGACAAGAGTTGATATACTAGTAAATAAGAACACACTGAAAAAAATAGATATTTTGCAAGTCAGTTGTCCAGTTTTAGGATGCGTTGCAATTAAAAGTTCTCCTTGGAACCCAGAATCTTCATTCATTCATTTTCCTTAGGCTTAGTCCCTTATTTATCAGGGGTTGCCACATCAAAATGAACCACCAACTATTTCGGCATATGTTTTGCACAACAGATGCCCTACCAGACACAACCCAGTACTGGCAAAAAAAAAACCAGAATATCACACTTCTAAGTTCAAACAAAATTCACCAATGAAATACTGCATTAATGACATCAAAACTATTGACTAGGGCCAGACGGAATCTGCGGACATTTTTTGCTATTTCTGCTGAGTATTTTGGTAAAAATCTGCAGATTTCTGCGGAATGATTTTGGGAGTATCATAACAAAACCATAATATGTGAAATAAAAAATATCTTTTTAACTTTTATTTAATGTTTAAAATGCAAATCCAATTATATTTACTTTATTTAGTAAAAAAAAAAGTCTCTTATATATCTACTAAAAGACAGATAATATTACTGTACAAACTGCATTGTACATAAATCAGATGAACATTTTCATATTAGTCAATAATTTTACTGTAATTAATTAAAAAACTGAATAAATATAAATTTACACACATTTACACTTGTAAATAAACAGAATTAATGACTGGCTAAAAATTTGCTGAATTCTGACCGCGCAGATTCCGTGTGGGCCTAATATTGACTATTTCACTGCAGTATGTTTGGAGTGTGAGTAAAAAAGTGTTAAACACATTAAAACCGCATGGGAATTATTTGAAACACGTGAAACACAAATGTCAAATGTGATTTTTATGTGAAGTGTGATTGTGGGTGTGGTTTATCTGTATGTGCATTTTACATTGTAAAATTATTATCAACTTTCCTTTTCTTTGTGCGGTAAGTAAAGTATCATGTCCTGCAGAACTGACATCCTGAACAATGGTAATTATTGATTGTCCTTTCCATATCTTTTTAACCCCTATGTGCTGTTTGGGAGGTTTTCATCCACTCTGGGGTGATTTTGAGTGTTTATTTGGCCACCGCTTTCTCTGTTTCAGCAAATGGAATGATTTTTGGTGACAAATCTTATTTTAACACATATTTTGGGAAAATGCTGTGGATATTTTCAAAAACTACACAATACACTGGACATATTGACTAACCTTTCGTTATGTTAGTGGCTGTTTTTGCCCCCTTGACTTCCATTATAATGACATTTTTTGATTGCAAAACCATGACACTATATCATTATGTATTCTTGATTGTTTGTGGTTTGGGAAGAGGTAACATTTGTCATTTTTACTGTTTATTTATCAGTTGCAGTAAAAAAAAACCCATTGTTTTAACATTCAGCCATCGATAACTGATTAACAAGCATGAACAGCTTACACACTCATATATCTCCTTAGAAATGTGAATTAATCACATGAACAAACTGATATTCCTCTCCAATCAAAACTAGCGGTAGCCCACTTAAAATCTATTATATTGTTTTTATTTAATTTATTTGAAACCTTTGCAGTCTTATTTTGCTTGTTATTTGTGTTTATGTAATGTTTGTTGCTGCTCTAAAGATAGCCTTTAATTGCTGAAATGGCAGTAAAAATAAATTACTACAAGAACTATATATCTGGTTGCAGGCCTTGCCGATGGTGACCGTCATGGTGGGCAGTAAAACTTCTGGCCAGAAGTGCAGTGTTTTAACTCTGACTGAAGCTGCTGATGAGCCCCGGCTGGTGGACTTTGATCTCCCCAATGAACTGACCCCTCTTTTAAGAGGGCAGCCAAACTGGGCCAATTATGTAAAGGGAGTTGTACAGCACTACAGAGGTAATCTTTTGCAATCATTTTTTGTCTATCTGGCAAAAAGGGGAAGTAATGAGGAAGTGTAGAGTTAGTCTGTCTCTAGCACAAAATGTGACCCCAGGGGCCTGCGCTGAGAACTCGTCTTGAGTAACTTCGTAATGCAGTGTTTCTTTCTGGTATCCATAATTGCAACACTTGCAGAAAAGTTGCTGAACATATGTTTACTGTTGCTCTTTAAGAAAATATAGATTGAATATACTTTAGAATAGAGTATTAGAGTGCTTTCACACTAGCACTTTTTGTTCGCACCAGGGTTTGTTTGACGTCAGATTTCTGTACGTTTAGTTACTGTAAATGGCGTCTTCTGAACTCGGGTGGGCACCTGAACACCATATTGGGTCCACCTGAAAGAGATGGTCTGGGGTACGGTTCTCGCAAACTCTTGTCTGGTTCACTTCTAATATGATTGGAATCGTACCAAATAATGGAAGTAAATGGCCAACTGTACAGGAAACTTTAGTTTTCATAATGTTCATTCGTGTGTGTATGTTTGTGTATCACGTACCCTGGCAACAACGGGATTGAGCCAGGGCAATTACAGTGATAATGTCAGCTTGTCTTCTCCAAAAACAACTTCTGCAGACATCGCATTATGTTCTGAACATTTTTGTAGCAGAACATATCTTTGTAGCAGATAGACGCAAGTGGCTTTCTGTATTTCGGTTTTGGTAACAAAACCAAAAGATTCAGCAAAAGCAGAACGACCATGATATACGTTTATGTCTTTCCATTGTGGCGCCCTCCATAGATATATACACTAGATATCACATACGGACCCTGAGTATGTATATATATGTATGTGTATATATCTCTGGCTCTGGGTGGCCAGTCCTCCACTACACCTTGGTCCCACATTCATTTCAAAGGAGCGCTACCCTGTAATAAAGTGGCTGCTCTATTGACGCATTCCTTCCAATAGACAACAATAGCATAGGCAACATCTAATGTGAACATCTATGGGCGCCTTCACTTTTGTGGCCGTAACCTAGCAACAGCTATACACACAACAGCTGCTTGATGACACAAGCGTACCAGGGTTAAGAAGAAAAAAAGACAGTGTGAACACAAACCAGCAGGAATGTGGCAAGGGGTAACAATCGAACTTTGAATTCGGACCAGGCAATCAAACCAAGTGTGAAAACACCCTTAATCTCAGGCATGTGCAATATTAAAGGGGACCTATTATGCCCTTTGTTGCAAGATGTAAAATAAGTCTCTGATATGTGAATTATCAGCTCACAATACCCCACATATAACTCTTTGTACCTGCTCCTTTTAGGCTTTGATCCAAATTGTGCTGTTTTGGTGACTGACTGTTGCTTTAAATTCATTTTTTTAAAAGGGAGCAGAGCTACAAACACATATGTGTCAGCGTAGCAGCAGATTGAAAACAGGACAAAAAATATTTGTGTGAAAAACTGAAAATGTGAAAAGAAGTGTCTCAGAAGGCCTCAGTCTATGGAGACTACAGTGTTCATTTGTGCATCTTAAAACTCATTTATAAAACATTTATAATCCTTTTAGGCGCTGGCATTAGCAGGTGAAAACTCTAATGGCGGACGGCTGTTTCTCTCTCAGGGCTGTTTAAGCTAATGAGGGAGAGATCGTCACCAATAGGCGGGGCTTTCCCCCTCTGATGACATGTACAAAGGGAGAATGTCAATCAAAGTGTTTCTGCAGACTGTTTTAATCAAGTGTGATTATAAAAAAATGATTAATACATTTTCAAAGTCAGCTTTATTGTCAATTCAACCACATGTACAGGACATACAGAGAATCAAAATTTCCTTACTCTCAGACCCTTGGTGCCTAACATAAAATTAATACAAAAAGTAGAGTTTTAGAAAGAATTTACAATAAATACAATTATACATCAAATGTAATCTCTAAATATATATGTAAAAAAATAAAAATTTGTAAACAATACAATTTCACTTAAGGGCATATGGCAATGAGTGCAAACCAGAGTTGTGCCGCATATAGTGCAAAAAGGCTTGTAAACATGATAGCTATGATAGTTATGATTTTATTAGAGGCTGGCTATATTCACATGCTGTTCCCACAAAACTGTGTTTAAACTCCTTCTAAAAGTGATTTTTTACATAATAGGTCCCCTTTAACATTCGCGATATAATTTCTTTTACAGCAAAGGCCATTCCTGGTTTTAGAGCTGTAATAGCGAGTAGTGTGCCACTAGGAGGCGGACTGTCCAGCTCTGCCTCACTTGAAGTGGCTGTGTACACTTTTCTGCAGCAGTTGTGTCCAGGTAAAACCCTTTTACAATACTCAAACATTGTTAAAACTGACTTCAAGACGATCAGGATTATATTTCCCATGTTTTGAAGAGAAGTCACCGTCTGTCACCATGGAAATAGAATGAATCATAGTGTTTTGAATGATGACTGGTTCATTTCCTTATAAGTGTCTTCGTCTTTTTTCCTCCGTATTTTGAATGTGTATTGTGTTGTGATTCATCTCAGTGATGGTTGGTTTGGAACATTTATTGTTACTATGAATATAAATTTAGGATTATTTATAAATAATCCCTACACTGTAAAAAGCGATTAGTTACTTTAATTTAAAAAAGTGAGTAAACCCATTGCCTTAAAAGTGACAAGCTGACTTTACTTTTAAAAACTGGAACTGTTAACTTGACTTAACTTATTTTTTTTTATTATTACATACTTGCATATAATTATATACAACATTGTTCATTTACTTAATAATTTGAAGGGTACTCACTTTTTAATTGAAGTCAACTAATAGCTTTTTACAGCGTACTAATGAGAAAAGTAATTCTATGCCCATAAACTCCCATAAAGAACTATTTATACATAAATACTTCTAAATTCATCTTTAAACGAAACCATTTTTGGTACTTTTATTATAATATAGTAAAATAAATTAAAACAGTTTTTGTAAAAAAATATATATTATTTACAAAATCTTTTAAAAGTTTGGTTTGAATACGATTTTTGTTTTTAACTTGTTTTTTTTTTATATAAATGAATACCTTTATTTAGCTATATCATATTGGCTCAGATTGATCTAAAGGGATGGTAAAATGCAATGTTAAAAAGGTTTGATCTTTTATTCATGATTCTGAAAATATGTAATGGATGCAGGAAAAAGCTTGGAAAACTTGTAAGATACTTCTTAAAAAACTCAATATGTTTGAATTATACTGTATGTAGACATGTGTACTGCTTAATAGTTCCATAGGCTATAGATAAAACAAAGTTTGAAACCTCCACAGATGATGGGGATCAGATAGCAAAGGCAGTGGCCTGTCAGCAGGCTGAACACACTCATGCTGCGGTGCCCTGCGGCATCATGGACCAGTTTGTGTCTGTTTTGGGTAAAGAGGGCCACGCATTGCTGATTGACTGCAGGTAAGTAGATTTGGAAATCAAAATTCTTCTGTTAAATTACAGTTTATCGGTTATGCATAGTTGCTGAATTGTGTATATACAGTTGAAGTCAAAATTATAAGACCCCCTGTTTATTTTTCCCCCAATTTCTGTTTAATGGAGAGAAGATTTCTTCAACACATTTCTAAACATAATAGTTTTAATAACTCATTTCTAATAACTGATTTATTTGATCTTTGCCATGATGACAGTAAATAATATTTTACTAAATATTTTTCAACACACTTCTATACAGCTTAAAGTGACGATTAAATGCTTAACTAGGTTAATTAGGTTAACTAGGCAGGTTAGAGTAATTAGGCAAGTTATTGTATAACGATGGTTTGTTCTGTAGACCAGCGAAAAAAATAGCTTAAAGGGGCTAATCATTTTGACCTTAAAATGGTTATTAACAAAAATTAAAAACTGCTTTTATTTTAGCTGAAATAAAACAAATAAGACTTTCTCCAGAAGAACAAATATTACATAACATAATTTGGGAAATATTTAAAAAAGAAAACAAAATTTGAAGGGGGCTAATAATTCTGACTTCAACTATATATATATATGTACACATATTTATTAAAACATTGCATGCAATTTTTTCAGATCTTTGGAGGCCACTGCTGTCCCTTTAGCCGACCCTGGACTTGTAATCCTGATCACTAACTCAAATGTTAGACATTCGCTCACAGGCAGTGAATATCCCACCAGACGAAAACAATGTGAGGAAGCAGCAGCCATTTTGGGCAAGAAAAGTCTAAGAGAGGCTACTTTGCAAGACTTGGAGGGTAAGATAAAAAAAATGTATAACTAAAATAATATAAAATATATCTTTAATCAAGATTATTATTATCCTGGATCGAGAAAGCCAACATGCTGATCTACTACTTAAGCTGCTGCAAATTCTTCTGACAACAAATCTCTAAATGCATCTCCTCTTTTGACTTACAACTACCAAACTTGGCAGCAAACTTCTGTCTGATCTGTATTTGTTTGCTATTTCTTTTCTAACTGATCTGATTTACTGTTTTTGTAATATGGTTGATGAAATATGTTTTAGAAAATTCCAAGTCTACTAAAAACATCTGAAACCAGCTTAAAAATTTTTGCTGGGTGTTCAATTTACTCATTTAAAATGAGCTAAATCAACTCAGCTTGACCAAACTAGTGTTCGGCCGATTTTAGCTGTCAGATGGTCTATCAGCCTGAACAGTTAAGACCAGTTCAGCTAAAGAAGTGGTCAAAATCAACTATAACCAGCTATAGTTAGGATTGAAGATCAGATAAAACTAATGATCATAGGCTACTCATTCTAGCATGTTTTTAACATGTTAATTTCTACTAGAAATGTGCTAAACATACTAGCATGTTAGCTATACATGCAAATTCATGTTATGTGTCATTTTAGCAATGTGCTAAACTATTCATTAATTCATTTTCCTTCAGCTTAATCCATTTCAGAGGTCACCACACCGGAATGAACCGCCAACTATTCCAGTATATGTTTTACGCAGTGGATGCCCTTCCAGCAGCAACCCAGTATTGGGAAACATTCATCCATACACACACAAGCACAAACACACACACAATTGGACAATTTAGTTTATTCAATTTACCTACACCGCATGTCTTTGGACCATGTGGGAAACCGGAGCACCCGGTGGAAGTCCACATGAATACAGGGAGAACATGCAAACTCCAAACAGAAATGCCAACTGGTCCAGCCGGGACTCGAACCAGTGACCTTCTTGCTGTGAGCCGACAGTGCTAACTGCTGAACCACCGTGCCGCACACGTGCTAAACCATAATAGCATGTTTTTCTTTTTTTTTAGTTCACCCAGAAATTAATATTTGCTTGCCCTCAAGGTGGAAATTCCAAACCTATGGAGTCAATCTAGGGCCATATATACTTTCAAAATAAACAAGTTTTGCAAACAAAAAATAAAGTATTGAGCAAAAAATAAATAAATAAATGCAAATCTCCAAAAAACGCACGTTGAAAATAAATCTTTGAGAAATAAAAAATTATCTTGCAAACAAAAATAAAGAACTGCAAAGGGAAAATTAAGTTTTGAGAAATAAAAATGAAATTTGCAAACAAAAAGGAACTGCAAAAAAAATCAAGCTGTGCAAAAAAAAAAAAGCTAAATAATAAATATATAAATATTTGGATTAAAAAAAACTATATATATTTGCAAAACATTTTTTTTAGCATTGCTTTTACCATTTTTTTTTGCACTGCTTGATTTTTATTTGTGGTTCTTTTTTTGTTTGCAAATTTCCTTTTTATTTCTCCCAAACTTAATTTTCCCTTTGCAGTTCTTTATTTTTGTTAGCAAAATAAATTTTAATTTCTCAAAAATAAATTTTCGAATTACGATTTTTGGAGATTTGCATTAAATTTTTTGCTCAATACTTTATTTTTTATTTGCAAAACTTTATTTTGCAAGTATATATATGGCCCTAGAATAATTCCATACAAACCTTTATGAATTTCTGTTGAACACAAAAGAAGATATTTTGAAAAATGTTGAAAACCAGTAACCATTGACAACCATAGTAGAAAAAAATACTGAGGAATAAAATAAAAATATGGCTATCTGTTACCAGCATTCTTTAATGCATCATCTTTTGTGCTCAGCTCAAATTGGTTTAGAAAAAGTAAAAGTAAGTACTTTCAATGACAAGTTTCATTTTGGGGTGAACTATCGCTTTTAGTCAATCCAACATCAATGTTTGTCTGCAGCTTTACTGTCTAGATTCGTAATTAAACATGCATATTTTGTAATTTATTTATAGCTGCCAAGGATAGATTGGACAGTGTGACATACAGACGGGCACGGCATGTGATTGAGGAGATCGAACGCACAGCTCAAGCTGCTGAAGCGCTGAAGAAAGGGGATTACAAAGAGTTTGGAAGGCTGATGGTGGAGAGCCACAATTCTCTGAGGTAAACATTTATAATCGAAGCAAGATTATCACGACTCTGTGAAAGCATCCCGAGATTAGAAGCGCTTCACAGTGCCAGAAATCTTGTTTGCTTGACTCATTTGTTCAATAGTTGGGGTTAACTGTCAGTTAAATGGCTTTTAATGATGCTTTATTTGACTGGGGTTAATATTGTTTGTGGTAGGGATAATTACGAGGTCAGCTGTCCAGAGTTAGATGAGCTGGTGTCTGCAGCGCTGGAGGTTGATGGAGTGTTTGGGAGTCGGATGACAGGGGGAGGCTTCGGCGGATGCACGGTTACTTTGCTTCAGGCTCAAGCCACGGAGAGAGCAGTGAAACACATTCAGGTTTTTACAAGTTTAAGATACAGTTGCAGTTGGAATTATTAGCCCTTCTGTACTATTAGCCCCCTGTATACTTTATTCCCCAATTACTGTTTAACGGAAAGAAGATTTTTTTAATCCGTTTTTAAACATAATAGTTTTAATAACTAATTCGTAATAACTGATTTCTTTTATCTTTGCCATGATGACAGTAAATAATATTTTACTAGATATTTTTTTAAGATACTAGTATTCAGGGATGGGCAGTATTTATGATACATCTATTTCAAATATGCATTTCAAATACAAAATAGTATTTTGTAATTTGTATTTGATAGGGTTTATGAAAATGGGTGAATATTTTGCATCAAAATACTTTACTGTCTTGTATTTTTATATTTTTAAAATACCATAAAATACTGTGCAAGAAGTATATGATGACATCACATAAATAAGGCATCTGATTGGTGCTTTCTCAGTTATTTGCCTAAGCTTGAGATCAGAACATTAAACTGATTTATTTTTAAGAAGGTGGTCAGTGATTGGAGTACAGATGGAAATTATGCTTAAAGAAAGTACCAGACAAATGGTGAAGGTATATTCAGGAGCAAGTCAACAACCATTGAAAATAGCTACTGAGCAATGCGAAGACCAGAATTATATAATGGCTATAGTGTAGAATTCAGCATCTTTGCTTAGGAAATGTAATGGACTAAAATCTCAGTCCTGAAGAACAGGATGAGGAGCTTTTTAAGAGTCTAAACCGAGAGTCTATAACTCTATAATAAGACAAACAACATAAAAATAAATAAGTCCTACAGTGGCGATACCTATAATACTTCATTAGCTGTTTCAATGCCAGTAGTTGATCTGCAGGTGCACTGTATAGTTAAATAATGAAGATGAAAGACGTCTGCATAAAGGTGTCAAAAATGTCACAATATTCATTTATTTTCAGCTTAGTCCCTTTATTAATCTGGGGTCCCCCCAGCGGAATGAACCGACAACTTATCCAGCACGTTTTATGCAGCGGATGCCCTTCCAGCTGCAACCCGTCACTGGGAAACATCCATACACACATACACTATGTACAATTTAGGCTACCCAATTCACTTACACCACATATCTTTGGACTTGTGGGGGAAACCGGAGCACCTGGAGGAAACCCACGCAAACACTGGGAGAACATGCAAACTCCACACAGAAACGCCTACTGACCCAGCCGAGGCTCAAACCAGCGACCTTCTTGCTGTGAGGCAAACATACTACCCACTGCGCCACTGTGCAGCCATGTCATAATATACATAACACAAATATTTAATAACACTCTAGTCTATACAGACTGGTTAAAAACTCCAGACTGCCGTTACACAGCAGCAGCAGCAGCAGAGTTTTTAGTGGTTTTCAGAAATCACGTTTTTACATTGAGTACAGAGGGGTTTAATTGCAAAAAAATTGATTGATGAAATATTCTGTTAACAAAAAAATTAAATGAACACTTCACATAGGCCTGACTCCCTCTTAAAATAAAAGAGTTTTAAGAGGTTGAATAATCATTGAACAGAGATGATGGCAGTTGTACTGGCCACATAGTAGGTGGAAACATAATTTACAGATAAAGTGCTGTTCTGACTCATTATCTGCAATAAATGGTTTATATACATAGTCTAACTCACTTACCAGTATTTAGGGCACAACTTCCCCCCTATAGGTGAACGAAGTGGCAGAGAAAACTTGTTATCAAACATTGTTTACTTCACTTAGTCAGTTTAATGGTGAAGGGATTGATCCGTGCTCCCTTGTAAAAGTATTTTGCAGTAATTTCAAAATAGAATTTTTTATTTTGATACAATTTTTAATAATTAGGCAAGTCGTTGTATAACAGTGTTTGTTCTGTAGATGATCGAAAATAAATATTGTTTAAGGAGGCTAATAATATTAACCTTAAAATGGTTTGAAAAATTTAAAACTGCTTTTATTCTAGCTGAAATAAAACAAATACGACTTTTTCTCCAGAAGAAAAAATATTATAGGAAATACTGTGAAAAATGCTTTGCTCTGTTGAACATCATTTGGGAAATATTATGATAAAATTCACAGGAGGGCTAATAATTATGACTTCATCTGGACTCTGAGTTTCTTCGCATTATTATTTTATCCAAATGAAACTGATGAATGCCAACTAATGAATACTTTTTTCTGTTTCTATATAGGAGAAATATCAAGGATCTCCCAGTTTCTTTATAACTACCCCATCAGAAGGAGCTCGAGCTCTCAATTTATGATTTTTATTTCAGTACTAAAACTATGATTTTTTTATTATAATTTTTACTTGAAATTCAATGTCATTTACATTCATATCACTAATCAACACACTAATCTGAATAAATTTTCTCTAATCAATGACAAATGTGTTATCCAATGCGTCTTCTTGCATTTCCAATATGATTAACATTTTCAATAGTGCAATTGTCTTTGCATTAATGGAGTTTATTGATGATTACAGTGATAATTGCATAGTAATATTTGTGTATTGGTCAAAGACTTGTTCACTTGTTTTTCTGTGAAGAAAAATGAATGACCATCAGACAGCTTTACTGTGATTTACAGAAAACAGACACTAAAAATCACTGAAAGTCTAACAATAGTTATGTACTGAAAAATCTGGTCAGGAATATTTAGATGAAGAAGCATTTGATGCAGAATATTAAAAGGCTGCCTCATAATACTAATACATGGTCATTTTAAATTCTGTATACTTTGCCAATACCTTTCAAACCACCCATTTGTCAACAAGAATTTTTTATTCAGAAAAACAAACGAAAAGCGCTCAGGGGTAACTCAAATATTTGGTCGGTGCTCTTTGGGTGAGGGATTCATCAAAACATCAACAGAAATTAGTCCAAGGCACTCGGAAATTGTGGAAAATTAAGCCATGTGAATAAAGGCTTTTTAAATTTTCCACAACTTCCGAGTGCCTTGGACTAATTTCTGTTGAAGAATTTTTTATTATTCATTATTTAATTTAAAATATAAAAAATAGTCACTTATACTTTCATATATTTTGATAAGTACAGGTAACAATTATTAAAAAAAAATTCATAAATATATCTGGTATGCACAGTCATGTCCAAATCTCTCGCAAGGCATTTATTTATCCTAAAATAAATACAAATAACAAAATATTTAAAACCAAAATGTAAAAATTATTTGTATTGAAATTGTTGTAGAATATACATGTTTTACATTACACTACATGTAATTGAAGCATTTCTGTACGATATGTATGTGATGTATGATGTATGAAAGGATATACTTATTATCTATTTATTTTTAAATATCTTAAATATCTAAAAATCTATTTACATATTATTAAGGCCGTACATTTGTGTGTGTGTGTGTGTGTGTGTGTGTGTGTGTGTGTGTGCGTGTGTGTGTGTGTGTGCGCGTGTGCGTGTGTGTGTGTGTGTGTGTGTGTGGCGCACTACTGTACGTCAAGTGTATACGTCAGCATTTTATGATATATTATTATGTACGGTGCTCTATTGAATCCGCGACCCCTACCGGCCGCGTGCTGAACTGTTCCGGAAGGCGTCCGTTCAGGGAGGAGCCAGAGCGCAAATCAGCAGTGAGCGCAGCAGGAAACACTTCACTGATAATCCTCAACCACTCTGTCCATACACACACCTCGAAGGCGAGGTAAACACGGCTCGAGCCTGCTCACCTTTACCGTTCGGCGTGGTTTTCCTCTTCACTTCAGGATAATTGCGCAAACCCGCTTGAATCGTGGACAGAGCCGGGACATCGGGCCGCGGTGAATCAGGTGAGTCCTGCCCGGGCCCGTCGACTGCTGCCCGGCCACAGGTGTTTCCACTCTCCGGCTCTTTGGATGTGTCGCAAAATATACTAAACTGCCTAGAATGCGACCGCAGTAATGTTCTTATGATGCCTAGAGATGCTCTCTTATTAGCAGCACTTAAAGTGTTAGAGAATTATAACTTCCAGCTCTATTACCATGTAATTATGATGGCTTGTACGTCGCTTCTTTTGCATGTAGAGTGTTATTTAGCTAACCAATGAATAACATTCAATCTCAAACGACAGCAGCACCTAGTGCTGACCTTGTACTGCACTGTTGCTCGTGTTATCGTGGAACTACACCTTTCTGAATGAGAGAACAGAGAATGTATTGTTGCATCTCTGGTTACTTCCCTCACCAACTGTACAGATACTGTATCTGTCCTGAACTGTTGCTTACTCTTTCTGTCGTGCTTTAATAGTGTTTCAATTCTCATTTGTCTTATTTATTTATTGACTGAATTAAGTTGACTCGCTGTGTCCAGATGGACCTTTAGATGTGAAACTAAATGCAGGTACACTATTTATAGTATATTGTGGACTCTTATGTTGTAAATATCAACTAATATTATATATTACAACATACTGAATGTGAATTAGGTGTCTACATTATTGTTTCAAATAACCTTTAATGAACCAAGATGAAAAACACATGCAGTATTCATTGAGGTTAAGTTGGTTTTATATTCGCATTCAGACTTTCTCCTTAATATAACTTCAGAAAAGTATTCTTTGCAAACTCTAAATAGTGAAATCATATTGGGAGAAAGCCTAGGCATTATTCACAGTCAGTAAAATAATGCTAATGTTGTGCTGAAGTCATTCTTACATGGGATTTCAGAGCCAATATTTACAGTAACCTGTCACAAGTTGTCACTGTACCAAAATGATCGCATTTATGAATATAAAAACAACTTTACCTTGATGTAATATTCCATTATTGCATTCTTCAGCATAAAATATACCACTGTGGTAAAGTTAGTTTTATATATGAAGAGTTTAGATGCAAACACCCTCTTAAATGCCATCTGAAAATTTCCTCTAAAATGAGCATTTTTATCAGGCTCCTCTATGTATGTGTATTAACATCACTTTTATGGCAAAGAATAATTGCTTTTCCTGGTCTTTAAAGTGAAATATCTCAACAAAAGCAAAGGAGGCTGAGAAAAATGTTCATTTTCAATGGAAATTTCAGACGGCACTTAGAGGTATTTGCATCTGAACTCTTCATATATATATTTTATTATTCGCACATTCATTAATTTTTGACTAGTTACAATTTGTGACATGTTACTTTGAATATTGGGTCTGAAATCACATGTAAGTATGACTTTAAAACAACATTAGCACTATTTAATTGACCGTGAACAATGTCATACTTTGATAGTCATTGGCTGCTAATATGGTTTCCCTGTTTAGTATTTCCAAACAATACTTTTCTGAAATTATATTTCCAAGGTGAAGGTCCAAATGTGCGAATATAAAACCAACTTTACCTCAGTACATACATATTTACCCCCAAAATAATCAAAATGCTTATTCTGAAGTAAATTTGATGATATTTTAAAACATTAGCTAAACTATTTGCTAAAAAATGGATAAATCGCAGTGGTTTGAGGCATAGAGGCAACATAAGTTTGAAAATGAATTAGTTTTTCAGGGGCAACACTGTGATTTTAAAATGTAAACGTGATTCTAGAAAATAAATACGGATTTTGTCTAATTCATTTTTAATTAAGCATTACTGATTCTTTTGAATCAATCAATCTCTTCCTTTTTTAAAAAAGATTGAGTGTCTAAAAGTTTCTTCACATGTAAATTCAATTAGTGAGACTTGACAAATCAATCTAATATTGGTAGACCAGTAAATAAAGAAACTGATTAAGTGTAATTTGGATATTTGTAGAAGTGCTTTGGCCAGAATAACCGTGTGACTAGATATCAGTAGCTGCGGTTTTCCACCTGCTTTTGAGTGAAAAGTTAAAGTGTTTTGGCAAGGATTGGGGCAATTGGCTGTCCTTGGTGTAGTTCTGTGAACGGCTGTCCCACCGGTCTGACAGGTTGAGAATGGAGAGTGAAAAGCCTCCACCTCATCTCAGCCTCTCATGTTGCTTCTCATGTTGTTTCTGATGTCACGTTTCTCTCATTTGCAGTCTCAGAGTGACTAAATTTGCTTCATTTACCTTCATGGTTAATTTGTGGATTAAAATATATTGTTGCAGACTACAACTAACAATTGTGCCATGTACAATAGCTTGATTGTTGGCGTCACATGCAATTAAACGTTGGCTCATTTCTTTCAGAAGCCACCTGTAATGTATGACTGGATTTATCTTTGACCTTTAGTTGAGCCAATGCAAAGTGCTTGTACAGTGACCTCAAATAACACGTTTAAAACTGTGTTAATGTACCTGACAAACCCGTCATGTTTGTGTTGACACAAGGACTGACCTGAAATACGTGTCAGAGAAGGATACAGCGTGAATATGGGTTTGTTTAATACAAGTGCAAAATATTTAGCAGTTTAATCCACCAGGATGTGCATTTTTTCATTAAAAGAATCAAAAGTTTGTTACAAAAGTAACAAAATAAATAATGCTGATTATCGATCAGAATGGAGTGATTCAGATTTGATTATTTTATGGACTGTTTTTACAATTAAAGGGTTAGTTCACCCTAAAATGAAAAGTTACACACTATTAGCTTGCCCCCAAGTGCTTTCAAGCCTATATGAGTTTCTTTATACTGTTAAACACTGAAGAAAGCTAAAAAATCTCTAACAGTTGACTTCAATAGTGCACTGTAAAACCCAAAAAGTTAAGGTAACTCAAACCGTTTAAGGAAACCGATTGCTGCAAACCATTTAAGTTCAAATACTAATCCTAATGAGTACTGTGAACTTAATCCATTTGAGTGAACAAAGCAATTTAAGCACAGTAAAACCCGATAAATTTAGAGAACTCAAACCAACCGAGTACTGTAAAACAATAAGTTAAGGCAACTCAAACCGTTTAAGTTAAACTAATGTATATGAGTTCTGTGAACTTGTTCCATTTAAGTTGAAGTGATGAGGTATTTAATTAACTCATTACCTTCAACACTGAGTTCAAAACTCTTTTCAAATTAGTAGAATTAACTTTTAGTAAATTTTGAGTTAACTACACTCATTTCATTTAATAAAGTTGACTGTTGGGTTTTATAGTGTGTGGAAAGTACAGTGGAAGTCAATGATTAAAGCTTTCCAACGTTTTTCAAAATATCTGCTTTTGTGTTTAACCTGAATGAAACTCAAAGCTTTGAAATAGCTGAAAGCTTTAGGGTTAGTTGTTACAGACCAAAGACTATACCTTTAAACTTCAAATAAACAGTAAAAAAAACAAAGCATCATATTGTGTTTTTTTTTTTTTCATTCTCCCAGATTCCTTCAGTATCTGAATGTGAGGATATATGTTGAGCCCCGGCTGGGTCAGCTGGCATTTCTGTGTGGGGTTTGCATGTTCTCCCCGTTTTGGCGTGGGTTTTTCTCCGGGTACTCTGGTTTCCCCCACAGTCCAAAGACATGCGCTATAGGTGAACTAAATTGGCCGTAGTGTATGTGTGTGGATGAGTGTGTATGGATGTTTCCCAGTACTGGGTTGCAGCTGGAAGGGCATCTGCTGTGTAAACCATATGCTTGATAAGTTGATGGTTCATTCCGCTGTAGTGACCCCTGATGAATAAAGGGACTAAGCTGAAGGAAAATGAATGAATACATTTTTTAATAACCTTTCTGACTCAGACATTCTCCGTTGAACATTCAGCATGGTCAAAGTTCCAAAGGTAATCCAGGATGAATTGAATTTGCCTTTTATTATTATAAATGTGTCTCTAAATGTTTGTAGTTCTGCATAAAAGGATTGTATAATTTTTTTAAATCCTGAATTATTGACGCTGAAACTTCATGTTGCGTTAAAGTACCTCATTCCATCACAACTAACATGTAGTTAAAAAGCAGTGCAACACATTTAAATTTAATAGTATTTACTATATTTTTTTCAGGCATTTTTATTGTCAAAAATGGAAATGTAAAATAGTGTTTTAATAGTTTTAAAATAGTTTGACTACTGGATTTTTATACATTTGTTTCTGAACTATCTTTTAAAGCAGAGATGCCCAAACTAGAGCCCGCAGGCCAAAGTTGGCCCGTGGTAACCTTTGATTTAGCCCACCATCCTATCTGAGAGGAGAGGAAGAATTATAGGGATGGTTTAGAGATTGTCATTTCAAATCTAATCTAAAACCTTTTAATTTATTGTTGAAAGCTAACTAAAATTAAATGGTGTTAATAAATCAGATTTAGTTTAAATGTACATACTGTCACTCGGCGAATAGAGGCCAAATCAGGGCAAAGGCAGATTCTGCTTGACTAATGTATTCAGCATTGAACTCCTCTGTTATAAATGTGATTGTTCATGTTTTTATTTCAATGAGTTATCATTTTAAATATTATACTGCGTTAGTTAATACGATTTAAAGTAGTATTTTCTAATAAATGAGTAAATTATCAATTGCAGTTAATGTAATGTAATCTAGTTTGGTAAATTTATCTTTGGCCCATGGTTTGGGCACCCCTGTTTTAAAGAGATAATTTACCCCAAAATGAAAATGATCTCATCAATTATACTCCCTCATATGGTTTCAAACCTTTATTATGAGTTTGTTTTTTCTGTTGAACACATTCATCTTATTTTGCAATAATTTTTCCTGCTATTATTCCCTAAGATTCTAAATAATAAAAGCTTGTATTGGTTGATATTTGTAATTTATTTCTTAGATTTGCATCAGTTATGAAATAATTGATCCATCCTTATTTAAATTATAGCAATATTTTTACATAATCACAGGTTTATAGCCAACCTTAAGCATACTTCACAGTTCACGCTCTCAGTTTGGTTCTTTAGGTCCAGTTGTTACGGACCAAAGAAAGAAAGGGATACATTTGGCCATTCTTTTTTTTTTAAAGACCAAACCTTACAATACAAGCATACTAAAATAAACTTTTATGACGTATATTTTACCGCTGAAACATCCAAAACAAAGCCGTGTGTTGGGTTAAACACAGTCTCTGTAATTGCACCCATATAACGATTTTTGTTTCGTCTGTTGACAAATCATGAATGGCTAATAATAAACGTGTAACCGAGTCTAAAGAACTACAGTGTCAGTAATTCCTCCATCACGCACAAACTCGAACCATACTATAATGTATACAGACAATTTTGAGGGATGTAAACAAAAACAATGGTCCCAATGTATTTCCTGTTGTACATTTTTAATTTCTGTAGCTTCCGAGAATCCAAAATGAGCCTCACCTTGATAAATAATGTTGTGATAGCTGTTTTAACATTAGGTTAGGATTGAATTTCCTCTTGTTACAGTTATGAAATAGTTTGATAACAAGCAGGAAATGTTCATGGGCTAATTTCTATGGAACTAATAAGCTATAATGTGCAATGTTGGAAGGAAAATCAGGTATACTTGAGCATTTAGCTTGGTTTATGGTCTAGTGCCTTCATGTCATGTTTTTGGTTCATTTAGCTTTCTGTATTGCATTCTTTTTTCCTCGAACCAAGTGTGCACAACCTATTGGTCCCAAACATTTTAACAGTTGTATAAAAATTATTCAACTTAATTGCCACTTTTTTTGCTGCCCAAATTTCATTAAAACCCTAATTGTCTTGCTCATCCGAGGCTGTTAAGTCTCTGCAGTGCAGGGAAACTTGAACTTGTTGAATTAAGATAATGAAGAGCTGCAGATAGACAATAACTGTTTACAGAAAGCGGTTTAGGTGTGGTGGGACTCTGTCTTGGTATTTACCTTTTACCAAACGTGACACTTATGCAGCGCTCATATCAGATGTAATTAGTTTTGTAACCAGCCTGATATAACAATTTGAAATGTTCGGGTGTAAATGTGGTTTTAACGCTTCATGTCAGAGAAGACAGGAAAGGCTCGAGTCTGGGGACTGACATCCTGTGACGGACCACACCCTGCAGCCATAGTAGACAAGATCTTATTTTTTGCATTTTTTTTTAAAACAGAGAGGAAGAGAAGGTAAACAAAGGCTTCTCACTTCCACAGTAACAAACGGTCGGCGTGGATGATAGCATGCAGGGAGAGATCTGCTTTACAATGAGCAGTAAGAATGAGAGGAAGTTCATCCAACACTTCCTCATCCTCTCCAGCTGCGCTTTTTTTAAAACACGATGACTTTTGTCTGACTGGGTTGGGCATTTTTGGTGCAAAAAAAATGCACGTCGTCTGTGATCTATCCGTTAGTCATAAGTTACTTATTGTGGACTTTGTTATATTGAGCAGCTGCGATTATCTTTTATGACATTAGTGACGGCTGCAGAATATGCAGGCTTGAGGACAGTGCTGTGGTGTCACTATGCATGACATCATATAAATGCATTTTTGGCTTTGTCTTTTTTCCTGTCATACGCATGATGTTTTTAATTGTCCGAATTATTAGTACAGTTATAGCAATGCAAGTTTCAGCTGTAATTAGGCCTGTCTCGATAAGGAATTTTTGTTGTGCGATATATTGTCAGCATACTAATGCAGATAGCCATATACACTTTAAAATACTTAAACTCATTCTTAAGGTTATTTAGATTCTATAATTTAAAGTTAAAAATGTAAATGTCCTATTATGTATACTCTTCAATGTCCTATTAAGTAAATGTCCAATTTTAAATGTTGACACTGGTGAGGTAGAATGTAAATGTCATTATAAAATGGCTTTAATGTTATTTGTGAATTTGTAAATATATGTATTGAAACGGCAAAAGTTGTTATGGTCATCTCCAAGTATTGCACGATAAGTCGATATATTGATTATTATGATAGGCCTAGCTGTAAAGGCTTTTTTTACATTAATAATATTAAAGGACAATAAGGACAATAATGTTTTGGTTGTCAATAAATGCTGGTTCTTTTTTCTTGATTTAAAACAAAAAAAAATGTTAAGGAGTCAAAAAAAATCACAATTTCCAAAATATTAAGCAGGTCATCTTGTAGAACGTTGATGATAATAATAAGTAATGTTTCTTGAGCACTAAAGTGGTATCCAGTGGTCCCTCGTTATTAGCGGAAGTTACGTTCTAAAAATAACTTGCAATAGGCGAAATCCGTGAAATAGTCAGCTTTATCTTTTACAATTATTTTAAATGTTTTAAGGCTGTAAAACCCCTCACTACACACTTTTTTTTTACACTTTTCTCAGACAGGCATTAACATTTTCACACTTTTCTCTCGTTTAAACAATTTCAAAATTCAAACCTACATAGAAAAATAAGTCCAGTATTAAAGAATGAAACCAAAGATCAAAACCATTTGATCTTCAATTATTTATTCCATAATGGTGCCCTACAGTCGCGTAACTTCTACCTTCCTTTAGCATGTCCAGAAGTTCAACTTTTTGTCTCATGGTTAGCATCTTATTCTGCCTTTTGGGTGCTACCGCAGGTGCCTTTGACTGTGCTGAACGTTTTGTCGACATTGTGTGGAGAAAACTTGCAAACACACAAAACAGCACAGCTAGCGATCGAAGATTTATGTCAATTTAGCAAACTGAACACATTCTGTACTGTACAGGAGACACGCCATGGAGGAGATTGATTGATTGACAGTTGTCTACAGCCAGTCAGGACGCAGAACACAATGTGCTATGGAAAAAAAGCATGTCAAATCGCACAAAAAAAATCTGCAAACCTCAGAGGGCAGGAAAAGTGAAACGCATTATAGTGAAGAATCACTGTATTAAAAAGATTTCTGAAGAATCATTTGACACGGAGTAGACTGGAAAAATCATGCTGAAAATACCATTTTTAAATTCAAATGACATTTTTAATACACTGTAAAAAATGAATCCGTAAAATTTATAATAAAAATCCGGCAGCTGTGGTTGCCGGTACTTTACTGTTAAAAATACGGTACTGACCGTAAAAGTAATTTCTCCTTTTTACAGTAAATTACTGTATTTTATTAAATTATAGAGGTAATATGTCTGCATTTTGAATAACCAGCATCTATACATCTTTTGTTACACAGTTAGACACGTTAGCACAGCCATATGCAGGTGGTGATGAGAAAGTTACATAATGAACCAATGCTCATCACTAACAACTTTTCCCACAAGCAGAAAAGTATATCAGTGTATAGAAGGTGCTCAGTGTCATTCACACAGCTACTAAACACCAGTATGGTAACACACATAAAATTAAAGTCATGAAATAAACATTGTTTATCAACATTAGATAACATAAATCTCTAATGTACATAACTGTTGGGGAAACAACTAAAAAGATCCATAGTAATGTCAACAAACAAACATAAAAATGTGCCATACAGGGAATTCTGGGAAAGTCAATTTACGGTTATTCACCGTATATATATATATATATATATTAAGTAAACATACCATTAACCAGGTTACAGATTTGTACTGTAGTAGTTTTACAGTTTTTTACCGTTTAAATCATGGCTATTTTTTACAGTGTGTGTGTTAAAACATACAACAGTTATATTGTGATAATATTTCACAGTTTAACTGCTTTGACTGTATTGATCAAATAGATGCAGCATTGACTACATTTTCAGAAATCTAAACAGTTGAATGGAAGTCTGGATGTTTCCAAGAGTAAAATGTATGCATTTATTTGATGTGGCCGGTGGAAATGTTAGGAGGACAAGGTGACATCTGAACCACTGCAGAAAATTAATTCTCATTGTTGAGCCCTGATGCTTGTCTGTCAAGAGCCTCTATATACTCCTAATATCCCAAAACAGAGGTCTTTCAAAAGTATAATCTCTGTATCCGCATCGGCATCTCGTGGCAGTTAAACTGGTTTACTTTCATGTTTGCATGCAGTCTTTTTTTTTTCTCTTAATAGGGGTGTAGCTGATGAGAATTGCAGAGCTTGACCTATTTGTACTTTGCTGCCTTTCTCTTGACCTCATATATCATTTAATTAATCTCTTAATTTCCATGTTGAATCTGAAATGTGTGAATAGACAATTCTTCTCTCTTTGAATGTTGTATTTAACTAGATTAAGCAGCTAAAGTGGGGTGTCTGTGTATTGAGTGTTCACTGACAGTCCCACGCTCATGTCAGGACAGGTTCTCCACTTTTGTCTTCTCCTCTGATCTCGGTTTCCTGCTGGATGCTATGCTGAGAATGTAGTGATGTCACCAGTGATGTGGTTAGCTGGAACGATTTGCTGTCAGACTGACGGTTTAGCTGAAATAACTGATTCGAAGCTATGAGAAGTATTTCTGGTTCGAAAGAATGTTGCTTTATTAGTTGTGTATGCTGAGGAGGCACTGTTGCTCATAGAATTACAGAAATCAAGATGAGCTTTTTACATTTTTGACACATTTTAACGTCTATTTTAGAACTCAAAACTTTACTGTTAGTCTGAAAATAGCTTGAATTGAGACCTAAATTTAGAAACAAAGCGTTGAAAATATTTAAATATGCAAAACTTTTCTTTTCAATTTCACAAACCGTCACGCATATTCAAATGTGTCCATGTGAGGAGGTCAACACAGGGCAGAATATCTTTTATTTGTAAATTACAATGTTTTTTGAGGTAAAAATCTTGATTATAAGTTTTAAAAAGTCCAACAGTATTGTTGCAAATAATGTTCAGTTTTTTTGCATAGACTGATTGTTTGGCTTCATAAGACATTAAAATATCATCATGAGCTACAAGCATGAATTTTAATTTGTATCGCCAGTATAGTCTTTCATTTGCATTATGAACCACAGTTTCGCATAAAATCTTCTGAAATGTCTTGCTGAAGAAAAAAGACACCTATATTAAATGGTCTGAGGTTTAAAAAAATCCATTATAATGTCTTTATTGAATGTTGTTAAGTAATATACAGATTTATAGATGATTGTATACAATTTGTATTTTAGTATATGTACTATACGTTAGAACTAATGAAACTATTTCACATTTATTTTGGTCTTAATTTAAGAAGTAATTGGCATGTAGTTGGAGCACAACTTTTAGTCAACAAAATGTGCAGTATTACCATAATAAGTCATTAATAATAGAAGATTATTATTACTTTCTGTGACTAGCAAGGCACAATAATAGATATTAACAAGCAGACAGATTTTATTTAAAGATTTTTTGCATTATGCAGTGTTTTTTTTTTTAGATATTGTGTCTCAGTTTTGAGAAAAGACAAGAAGATTAGAGGGGAAAGAAGCAAACTGGACAGGGAAAGGTTGTTATGTACTTGTACTCTGGTCAACCGAAGATTTCACCCACAAGACTATGGCATATTGACCTTGTTCTTCACGTATGAGTCAGCGCACCCATTGGAATTTTTTTGGCTTGAGACTTCATTCTCATTCACTTCCATTGATTTTTTTTTATTTATTTTATTTTATTATTTTTTTATTATTATTATTTATTTTTATTTTTTTAGATGGCTTGTTGTGCTGCTTGATGTTGCAAATTGATATATTCTTATTATATTCTTCTTTTTGTTATGTATAGTCGTAAATGCACTTGTTTGTAGAGCAAGCAGTTTGACCGTTTTCTGCCGTTCATTATTCCTGGTCATTTCTCTCATAGGCAACTGAATTGGAAGTTCTAAAACAATCACAAAAGCGAGCGCACTTCCGAATTTGAATCAATACCAAACTGAAATTAATGTGTAAATAAATGGTGGGAATCATATAATCATGTAATATTTCACATTTATTTTGGTCTTGCCAGTATACTCAACATTTTTAGATTAATGTTGAAGCTTTTATTACTCATAATATTTTAAAAACAAAAACTTAGCTTATAAACATAATTTGGGGTTATTGTGATAAGGGTCGCTCTTTAAAAGATGCTGGTTTTATTATAAACTTTATTATTATGTAAATTTCACATACTCATCCAAGTTTGCCAAAAGCAACCTCTTTACATGGTTCTAGAAATAGAGAATAAAATGTATATAAAAGTGATTTCTAAGTCTAAAAACAGAACAGCAATTAAAACAGTATGCTCCTCCTTTAACATTTTTGCTTAAAAATGCTTGTATAAATGCATTTTCTGTAGTAAAAGTGCATTTAATAACTCTTGTTAATGACTAAATTTGGAAAAATGTGTAATATATTTCTATGTACACTGTAAAAAATGCAGGGTTCCACACAATTCATTCATGTTGTCCCGACACAAACCAATTAAGTTAACTTAACACTTTTAACAAATGTATGTGGATTAAACATAAAATTAAGTTGTCCCAATTAAATCTCATTATATGTGTTGTTTAATTTGATAATTATGTACCCTCTCCTCTATTTCTTTGATTCTTTTTTAATTG
This sequence comes from Danio aesculapii, assembly GCF_903798145.1. Classification (NCBI taxonomy): domain Eukaryota; kingdom Metazoa; phylum Chordata; class Actinopteri; order Cypriniformes; family Danionidae; genus Danio; species Danio aesculapii. Next base: position 35,300,819 of record NC_079446.1, on the reverse strand, counting down.
AATTCTTTTCTCATTTATTAGAGCGATTGTAGCTTTGTTTACCAAACATGTGGATTCGCATTATTAACTTTTATTTTATTTGTTACAAAATTCTGTGCAGAAATAGCAAAAAAAAAAAAAGTGTCCCTAGTTCTACAGGACTGTTTTGTTTCCTAAGTAGAGGAACCTGATTTACGGAAACTGGCCACTAGAAACTGAAGCTTTAACACCTGAAATGACATCAGATTTTTTTTTGCTTCTCTTTTTAGCCATTGCTTTGTGCAACCAGTTATAGAAGAAGGCTGTATAGGAGGAGTACATGTAGTGGCCTACTGTAATAACTGTCGTCAAGCTGGATGGGACGTTTTGGATCTGGCAAGAAGGCTGTGATTGTGTTGTGCTGTGTCATGAAATGAGTGTGCTGTCGGTCTCGAATGCATTGTTGGCACTCATGGGCTGTTTTTAAACTAAAAAGCAGTTGACCTCTCCTGACCGGTGGCTGCTATTTTCTGGCTGCTCTCCTGAGGGTATGAGGTCAAGTCCTGGCTAGTAACACTTCAACGAGATACTCGTCAAACATGTTGACGTGTCTGCGTAACATGATGTCAACTCTCGCCGTGACCTTTAACTGTGGAATCTCAAAGCGTATTGATCTTTCTGTGGTATCACTGTTAACCACAGGGATTTTTTTGGGGGGGGATTGGCTGTCTAAAAAAACATTGAGGGTTTTCAGTGCTTGGTGATTCAGCTTTCCGAGATCCATACCAGGATCTAAGTTTAGTTTCTGTTCCTTTTTTTCCTTTTATTCTGTATTTAAACAAATCAGAGTAAACCTAGGACTAGGCATAACTTGTTTAGCGCTTTTTGAGCTACAAACGTGAACGATACCCCAGCTCAGGTGACATTAAGAAGAAGCATGCAATCACTTTACTTAGGAATTTCAAATGTTTTTACAAACTGACTAATCTTAACATATTTTCATTATGCTCGAAAGGATCAGGGTAAGATTGCACTATTAGTGAGATTTTTCTAAATATGGAATGAAAGTTTCAAGTTTACAATAACCAAATATGAATTTTAGTAATAATAATTTATTAATAATAGAATATTATTACTTTAATTACTAGCCAGGGACAGTAGTAGATACTTACAAATAGCGCTGAACAAAATATATTGTTTAAGCATCGATATCGCAATAGGTGTATCCTCAATAGTCATATCACATTTTTTTATTAAAGATTAAAAGATAAAGATGTTACTTAATATATATTTGTACAATGATGACCATGTTATTTTGCATTTGATTGTTCAAATTCAGAACTTGAATACTGTTAAACTCCCCAGAAAACCTTAAAGCACTGTTTATATAACTTTTAATTTTTATTATCTGTTGTATTTGTAGATGCTTGTAATTTATTATATTTTATGCAGATGCACTGCATAGAAAAGGACTTGATCATCCCAGTTGATCTAAATGAATGAAATTGTTCCAAATAGAGTTATTCAAAAATGAAATTATATTTGTATCGCAAAATATATTGCAGAAAAACAAAATATGTCAATGTCTGCTTTTTTTTTTTTTCAATATCGTGCAGTCCTACTAACAAAGCTGTTATGACTTTAAAGTTTTATAGGGGTTATAAAGGGGTAACATTTGAAGTGACTTAGTTTGTGATGAGTTGGTGGCACAAAAGCAAAATGGCAACCAAATAATGCAAAAATAAGTGAATTTATTTACAAAAGGGAAAAGAAGTCAAACAGCAAAATATTATATACAAGATGGAATCTCACAAAAGAAAATAAATCAATCAGTGTATGTTGTGGATTGGGAAAAGAGAATTAAGTGGCGCCAAATAAAAGAAAGCAAAATAACAGTGAAATTTCCCCTTTAGACTATCTAATAGAAAATGAACACACAAAACATCTTCAGCGTTTACACGCTATAACTAATACTACACTTTTAACCAAAGATATGTAGAAAACTTACAGCGGGTGGCACTCACTTCTAAACTAGTGTGTTTAGACAGTGGAGTTTTCTGCGTGTTGCGAGGTGTGTCACGTGACATCTGAACTCCTCGATTTCCAGGGGATTTTGGACATCAGAGATCAGGGATTGTCAAATACACACAAACAAGATGGTAACAGCGACCAAAACTGAAAGGTGAACAAAATCAAGCTTTAAAGTCACATCAACATAATAACTCACAACACAAGCCTAAACACACACAAAAAGGCAAGCAAGAGAGAACAAGCTTACTCGCTCGCGTCCCTTTAAACTTTGAGCTCCCTTCCTGATTGGCAGTGAAGGTGAAGACGTGACAGCGAGTAATGGAGATTGACGTCTTCACAGACGAATGGAAAACAGGAGTGGGCAATCCTGAAAACTGACACAAAGAGAGAGCGAGAGAGAGAACGAGGGAGTGAGATAGAGCATGCACACACGAGCAAAACATACATATGACCGTAACAAAAGCACATTTTATTTAAAGAGTTTTAGCATTATGCAGTTTTTAAAAAAGATTTAGTCTCAGTTTTGAGAAAAGACAGGAAACTTGTAGGGGAAAGAAGAAAACGGGACAGGAAAGGGTTGTTATGGACTTGAACTCTGGTCAACCAAAGATTTCACCCGCAAAATCCCAATCTTTTTTCAATTAATTGTGCAGCTCTACCCGTAAGACTATGTCATATACTAAACTGAACATAATAGTTATTGATTTTAAAGGGCCATGAAACCCCCTGTCTCAACAAAGTGTTTTCACACCTCTAGTTTGAAAAAAGTCAGTAAAGTGGGTGAGACCAGCTTTGTTTTGTTTTTTTTGTGTCGAGTGGCGAAAGAGGGAAGAGTTTGCATGAAAAGGGGAGTTTCAGTTCATGCACGTGCTGATTTTCACAGTGGCAACACAGACATAGGGGAGACAGACAGTGATTACGTTTACATGGGCATCAGTAATCAAATTATTTGCCTTAATCTGAATAAGACAATAATATTAAGGTGTTTACATGAGTTGCTTTTTGAATGTTCCTTTCATGATCCCGCTTTACATGTTATAGCACATAATACAATTAACATCATTGCGTCACCACGCTATCCACATTTACTCCGGAGTTTCATGTAATTTCAGGTGTTTAATTTTTAATTTGTCGACTTTAACTGCAGTTTTTCACTTTCACTTTCATTCAGGAACATTTCATGCATGGCCTGCATGATAAACGAGGTATTGGATGCGAGGAACTGCTGGAAGATTGTTGTTTTAATGGAATGTTTGGAACTGCACGCTGTATGGGAGAAAAAAACCCTCTGCATTTCTCGGTCAATGCAAAGACTCTTGCCATGTGTGTGTAGACTATCCTGTCACAAAATGCAACGGAAATCTTACACAACGATAATAGTTTGATTAAGATGTTTACAGTCGGAGAGGAGCATTTACAGCAGATCTTTCAGTTCATAATGTTGTAGTGATATTAATGTACTGTAAACTTAGTAACTAAATAATTTTGACTAAGGTAGGTCTTTAAAAATTTAAAGAGTACTGCAGACGATACTTACTAACTAACTTTGCCATCTGAATAAACATAAACAAAGACATTGATCACACACTTACCACATCTGTCAGGACCATATGACAGGACCATCAACATGAACTGGAACCACATCCCTTTTTTTTTTAAAGGGGATGAATGGCAAATCTGGATTTCACCATTTCCAAATGCAAAAAGCTCTCGGGTAAAAAATGTTCCTTACCAACATATTTTTGTCACAAGTTAGCAGAGTACTGTAATCCACACATGTCCACACACAGCGGTGCTCTCATTGAGGGAAAATGGAAACAAAACCCACATTGCGGCACATTTATAAACAACACTGACGACCCATGTCTCCGAATAATTCTTTTTCTTTCACTTGTTTTAATTACGGTTGGCAACACAACGTGGCATGTCTCTGAACACTGTAACAGGTAAAAAGTCTTCGAAGCTATCATGCATATTAATGAAGTTGCACCTCGTTCACAATAAAGCGCGTTGATTGGCGATCTGGAAAGACTTGGAAGTCTTTCTCATGAATTAATGCCTAAAACTCAATGACGTCACGTTGTACCCACCGGTAAAGACATTCAGTCTCCATGCTGGAATTTACACAAGGATCTCATGGCCGTGAAGTAGCTTCAAAATTTCTTTTCAAACTAGAAGAACGAATTTGCTCACAGTGAAATAATGTGTGTCCTTATAGTGTTTTTAGCAACGTGGGACACATAAATGACTGCCAACTTCTAAAAAAAATGTGTTTTGTGTTAAAATGTGTTCAATATGTTTTTGTGTTTAGCTGCTTCTAAGGAATGCTGAGTATGTGGTAAAATATAGTCAAATTATAGAGACTTATGCCATGTACTTTGATGTAATGGACTTTAATGTGTTCATCATATAATTATGTAATAGTTTAGCAATACGTTTTAATGCAACAATCCAATGTCTCTGTTTTATTGCTGGAGATTAATCAATACTTCCTCTGCTAATGTACCACGTCATTTTACATTCCACCACCATGAATCTGTCGTCTGTATTGTTGAGCTGATTATGCAGCGTGTTTCTTTGGCGGCTGCTTAATTCCACATACCATTTCTCCTTCATGTCTATGAACTCTCCACACAGACCTCCTACCTCTAATTTAAGCGAGTTACAGCCACTACTCCCACATCACTGCCCTCACATGCACCACCGCCATAATTCCTCCCAGCGGGATTCAAAACAAACCACTGCTTATTTTTTTCTACCTCTAATTAACTCAGGATTAAATGGATGAAGGCGTAATATTGATCTCCAAGAGCATAATTCTCTGAAGCTGCTTCCAATGATCAATATGGTGCTCAAAGATAGTTTTAGACTCTTTAGTTTTGAATGAATTGTGTTTTTTTTTTTCTCCCAACTTCTCTTCATCCCAGCTCTCCTGCTGAGAGTTTTCCCCCATAAAGGCAAGCTCACTCTTAAGTAGAAGACCTCCCACTTTACCATTGTCCCTAAAGCTAAGCTTAGAGACTCACTTTTTTGTTGTTAAGTTTCCTGACTGATTTCTAGGGCTGTGCGATTAATCGAAAATTCGGTTTTGACTTAGATTTTGGCTTCTAACGATTATGAAAAAACATTAATTGACATAAAACGATTATTGCATTATATACCGCCCCTTTCCAGTTGTACACATTTGTTGCTCTGCAAATCTCAGTTTCACATGAACACTGCTAAAAGCATGTACTGTAATGTAACTTTTGCAGCATGGGATGTGCTTCATTCATCGATGTACATTTGAACACACATCTAAAGTCATCTTAATGTGAGTGCTTTAATGGTCAAATAGGTATCAACGTGGTGTTTAGTGATTATTCATATTAACCCTCATTTGTGTAATAACCAAATGAGTTGAGAATCAAAAGACATGTGAAAGAGATACCATAAATCAGAACCGTACTCCTCTTAAAGCGACAGCGCGCAATATTCCTGCTGTCGACTGTTTTTATCATTGATCAAACAACAAAAGGAAAAAATACCTCACTGCTCTTGACTGAAGGACTTTTATAGCTATAATTAAAGTTTTTTTCTTACAGTGAAGATGCTTAAAGCTCAGTTTGTTTTATATTTTTATTCTATTGTATTTATTTCCCTTTCCTTATTTACAGGGAGGAAAATAACTGTAAATATACAGTTGAAGAATTATTAGCCCTCCTCCTAAATTATTAGCCACCCTTTCCCCCATTTTCTGTTTAATGGAAAGATTTTTTTCAACCCATTTTATAAACATAATAGTTTTAATAATTCATCTCTAATAACTGATTTATTTTATCTTTGCCAAAGTGTGATTCAAAGGCTTAATTAGGGTAATTAGGCAAGTAATTTATATAACAGTAGTTTCTTCTGCAGGCAGTCAAAAAAATATTGCTTAAGGGGGCTAATAATATTGACCTTAAAATAGGTTTCAAAATATTTAAACCGGCTTTTATTCTTGCTAAAATAAAACAAATAAGAGTTTCTCCAGAAGAAAAAATATTATAGGAAATCCAGTGAAAAATTCCTTGCTCTGTTAAACATCATTTGGGAAATATTTATAAACAAACCAAAAAATAGATAAATTCACAGGACGGCTAATAATTTTGACTGATAATCTTTTTAAATAATCATGATTACAAATATGACCAAAATAATCGTGATTATGATTTTTCCCATAATCGAGCAGCCCTACTGATTTCTTCAGAGTCCAGTAATACTACTATTTTTTTGGTCCTAAAAAAATAAGGAAATGCTTTTTTCCCTCCTCTGGAAGCATTTGTAGCCTCATGCTTGATGACTAAATGTTCTTGGCTAATATTGGCTATAATCACAGAAATATGTGCGTGAGTCACTGGGAAAGTTATGTTTGGAAAAGATTGATGGCGGAAAAGAAGGGTCGCACTTCCTGTTGATATGCAAATGCATTCACGCTCCACAAGGTGTGATGAATTATGATGTTCTCCTTGTCTAGACATGCTCACGGTGGGGTTATGTGACGTAAAAAGTACCTGTTCCTTTTGAATATGCAGTCCTTACTGTCAATGATCAATGTCATAGACTGTGACTCATTGTTTGTTTTCTTCTTGTTTTCCTTGGCTGCATGCTGGCTGTCTCCTGTTTTACCCTTCAGAATTTCTGTTTGCTTGCTGATATGAATGTGGATGTGTTGTACACACACTTTCAGTGAACATTGGCACTGTTTCCTTGTATTAAAATCCACCCTGATTTCAGGAAGTGGTTTCAGGCGCAATACAGTTAGTGGCTTTGGGTGGATTGCATCTCAGATCCTGTTTTTACCTGGTATTGAAACGCATCTTCAAGTGGATGACCCAAGATACGAGTGTAAACAGGGTTTAGATTGACCACATCTAGAGTTAAGAAAAAAGCGTAATATTGTTTTTATAGTCTAAACTAGGGCTGCACAATATATTGATTTCAGCATCGATATCACAATGTATCTGCAATGTCAAGATGAGATAATAATTAAACAGGAACCACAGTTCAGAACATGTGATTTGTACAGTCACTGCAAAGTTTAACTTTATTGTAATAGTGTGCAGGATTTTTATTTCAACTATTGTTTTTAAAGCCTGTGATTGTAATATTTGCAAATGTAAACCATTCGCCCTCTTGAACTTAAGTTTGCCACTTTACCAACGATTTGTTTTGTTTAATTATTTATGCAATGAAGACTATAAAGTGTTCAGGAATGCATCGATTAACCGATTTCACTATTAACTGAGCTTTAATTCGTCACGGTTAATTAATCGTAAAGGCTTCTCAACACTGAGTTTCTGTTTCACTAAACAAAACTGCTGCAACTAAGTTATGTCGACTGTGCACTAGTTTAAAGTTCCGAATTTATACACCGAGGCTAATCCGCAAACGCTGGATTAACTATGGCTCAGGAACATTTCATGTCTTTTTTGCGTGCAAGTTACGTGCACGGCCATATAGGGTGTGACGGAAGTGGTGACACATGCTCGCGCCTACTAGGCGCACTAAGCTGAATGGATCTCACGCTGTAGCTGTGAGAGCTGTGCGTTGCTTTCAGTGCAACGTAAACAAACGATGCGTTAGAGGATTTATTACACATTATTAAAATTCTTATTTATAAAAGCAGATGGTTTCCCCTACAAGTCCAAAAACATGTGGTATAGGTGAATTAGGTAAGCTCAATTGTCCGTAGTATATGTGGGTGAATGAGTGCGCATGAATGTTTCCCAGTGATGGGTTGCAGGTGGAAGGGCATCCGCTGTGTAAAACATATGCTGGATAAGGTGGCTGTTCATTCTGCTGTGGCGACCCCAGATTAATAAAGGGACTGATCTGAAAAGAAAATGAATGAAAAGCAGATGATAACAGTTCAGATGAATACATAGCTATAGCTAAGATTTACATTAGACAAATACTGTTTTTAGCATGTTTGTCTAGATAGATAGATAGATAGATAGATAGATAGATAGATAGATAGATAGATAGATAGATAGATAGATAGATAGATAGATAGATAGATAGATAGATAGATAGATAGATAGATAGATAGATAGATAGATAGATAGATAGATAGATAGATAGATAGATAGATAGATAGATAGATAGATAGATAGATAGATAGATATTGATCCAGATAGATAGATATTGATCCAGATAGATAGATATTGATCCAGATAGATAGATATTGATCCAGATAGATAGATATTGATCCAGATAGATAGATATTGATCCAGATAGATAGATAGATAGATAGATAGATATTGATCCAGATAGATAGATAGATAGATATTGATCCAGATAGATAGATAGATAGATATTGATCCAGATAGATAGATAGATAGATAGATAGATATTGATCCAGATAGATAGATAGATATTGATCCAGATAGATAGATAGATAGATAGATAGATATTGATCCAGATAGATAGATAGATAGATAGATAGATATTGATCCAGATAGATAGATAGATAGATAGATAGATAGATAGATAGATAGATAGATAGATAGATAGATAGATATAAAACACATTACACAGAGTGGAAAGATATTTTAAGGACAATTAAATGAAGCTGCATAGCCAATGGCATCTTTCTGTTTCCAGCCACAACAATAAACGCAGATTTAAGCTCCAGGTGAGAGAAACTGCCGTTTATTCACAAGTCATTGTTTATTGTTGTAGTGTGAGTGGTCTGTTTAATGGAGAGCAGGTATAACAGCCCCTCCTTTCTCTGTCCGTTTGAAAGAGGCTCTTTCTGATTCGGCTTCCCCAGAGCTGCAGGTGTTTTCATCAGGTGCGGTTTGCTCTGAAGAGGGGAGGGACTGTAGCACTGTTCAGCTCTGAACAAAAGCTGCTTCATTCAGATCTGCAGTATCCCTATGGGGGCTGGGCAGGGGAGAGAGTGGAAGAGGAACCAGGGGGGAGTAGTTTCAGCTAAAGCCCACAACTTCTTTCTTGGAATTTTTGATCCTATCACATCCATTGTTTTGCTGGACTACAGACGTAACCCTTTGCGAGCTCTGTTTGAGTTGTACCCCCTTCGCAGTTCTTCAGTATGTGTCTAATTTTTTTCGCCTTATATTATTCTCAACCTGCATGACTCACTTTGTTGTGGGAGACAGGAATGGAGATATTTAGCTGAATGAAAATGATTGTTGCTTTTTTCATCATTTCCATTTTCAGAAGAAGTTTTAATTAATTGATTTATATACGCGCATGTGTGTGTGTGTGTGTGTATTTATCTATAAAATGTATGTATATGGGTGCGTGTGTGTGTTTTATTTCTACAGAAAAAAAACTTTTTAACTTTCATCCTAATTTGGGCTGCATAATTAATCGAAGGCAATTTTCATGCACATTTTATTAGTATACCCAGTTTTGTTATGATCTGTAAATCTCCAGCATGTGCTTTCTAATCGAACATGGTTTACTACACAGGGTCATGGTTCATTTTATTTTTATATTTTTGTATGTTTTATGCAGATGCGCTCTTTAAAATCATCCCAACTGAGGTAAAATTATGAAATCTATCCAAAATTGTGTCGTCTTGGGAAATATTATTCATATCGCAGAAAAATGAAATATCGCAATTTCATTTTTTTCAGTTTTTTAATCAAAGGCAATTTTCATGCACATTTTATTAGTATACCCAGTTTTGTTATGATCTGTAAATCTCCAGCTTGTGCTTTCAAATGGGAAAAGGTTTACTACAAGGTGTCATGGGGTTAAGGCAAGCAGTGTTGGGGTTAACGCATTACAAGTGATGCGAGTTACGTAATGATATTACTTTTCTAAGCAACGAGTAAAGTAACGATGTTCTTAAAAAATTAAGTAATAATATTAGAGTTACTTTTTAAAAAATGTTATGCAAGTTATTTTTTAATTTTAATTAATTAGCTTTTTAAAAAATGAGTTGCTGAATTAAAATAAACGTCATCACATTAAATCCCGTAATCGATTAATGAATGCAGGAACGGACAGAAACCAAGATGGCTAAGCCTTACATTTCTGTGATGGAAGTTTTATTATTTTGAATGCATGAAAGAAAAGCAAAAGGGGATTGTCTTAAAGGGCAGTAATTTAACTTCACTAATAAGACACAAAAGTACAAAATTAGCAAACGCATTGCTTTAAACTTTCATTAATCAGTATATACGACATGTATAGCTCTTGGGTCATGGAAGTTCTCAGTAGATAACTTTATCCTAAATGATTCTTTTTTTCAAGTGTTTTTAAAGGTAAATCAAGGTGTAGTGTGTTGTTAATTGCCGAGCTCTTCTATTAAACAAACCTGCATGTTCTGAAAGGGATCAAGCCTCAGCCAGGAAAGAAAAAATAACGCAAAAGTAATTCAAAAGTAACGTATTGCATTACTTACTATAAAAAGTAACTAAGAAACAGAACTAGTTATGCTTTACTTTTAAAAGTAGGTTTCCCCAACACTGCTGACAAGTTTCGCTAAAATCAGACTATTTAATTAATTAAAAAAGACTATTCAAAAATAATCGTTCTGTAGCTGATTCCGGTGCTTCTCAATGAACTCTGTTTCTGCTACATCTGAAAGTATGTGAAAAAGACCACATTTAATAACACTGAGTGCCTGAAATAAAGCATGTAATTTTTAGTCACACCAGTTCAGTAAAATCAGTTAAATCCTCTGTTTGATTTCCTGTGTCTTGTCTTTGTGGCGTAATTGCAGTTTCCAAGATTTACTAGTGATCACAGAGTCGTGCTTCCTGACAAGATGTGCATGACAGTTGCAGTTGCAGCTTTTGCTAAATCACGACTTCGATTTGTTGTGCAATCTTAATCTTAACAAACAGAGCTGCATCATTATCAAATATTAGACAGGACGATTTGGACATCTCCATTCCTTTGCCCTTTCGTCTTCATAGATGTCATATGTTGGTGACCCTGGTTAACCCTGTATCTTACTTGTGTTGTTAGGTGGCTGAGGAGAACCCGTGAGAGAGGGCAGTGTGAGTCCCGGCCCGTCCAGGGACCATGAAGAGGTTCAGGCGTCATGGGCACGAGTCTCAGAGGGACAAGCACAAACAGGATCTCTATCAGTTCAACAAGGTGATCAAGCCACATCTTCTGCCGACAGTCTGATTCTTTGATTTGTGTGTGGAGTATTGTGTGTGGAGTATATATTTCCTGGGTGCTCTTCATTAATTTTAGTTGTTTTACAAAAGTGAAGACAAAAGTTTCTTAGACAGAAAACATGGGAGAGTTTAATCCAACCATTTTGGGCAGTTTTTTGGTTGCCATTTTTGGTAGATGCACAGAAAAATTTATTTTTAAAGACAATTTCCAGCGTGTTTGATTTCATTTATTTTTAAAAATAATTTTTAGTCTGTCTAATTTGGCACAAAACATATATTTAAAAATGTGTTTATTGATGTGGCAAAACTTCTTTAATTTTTTTTTAATTATACATAGAATACTATACTACTTTGAATGCAACAGTTCGTAGTAAAATCGAATCATCCAGTTGTCCTCCCATGGTTCGGCGCGCCCTGTGATCCGCGGTTCAGAATATGCATTGTTAATATTTGGTTTATTGATAAAAATAACTGCAACAAAGCAAAAAAGTTCCGCCTTTGTACGCTTCAAATTACCTTTCTCATGCATTGCGCATGCGGAGACCTGTCCAATCATCTCTGTAAATCTGTTGTTGACATCACGTGCCCTAACGTCTGGGTGTGTGTGGAATTTTTGAGAGTTCAGCACGGCGAATGAAGAGATAAAGCGCAGGTGAGACCAAAATACAGCGCATTTTCTTCAGTGTTTCAACAGACACTCAATGTAAATTCAAACAGACACACAAAAAAATAAACGCTGATTAAAAAAAAATAATAATAAAAAATTTTTTTTTTTTTTTTGCAAATCAAGCCTAGATCAGTTGTCATGAGGTCCATGTCCAGACCCAGAAGCGTCCCATACAGACCAGGACATACAGCAGTTCTGTTACTTCAGTCACGCTCCCACTGGGTGTTTCTCCTCACCAATCGCTCCCGCTATTTATTCTGTTTACACATTTTCTGCTTAGAAATGTTTTTTTCTTGACTGACCCTTCCCACTGAATTAAGAGAGAAGAGCCGAACAATCTCTCTTTGCTTAAGTTTCATTCACTTCGATGGTGCTCCTTTAAGTTATAATGGAGCTCTCTGGAATGATTGGTAATAGACATACGTGGTTGCCTTGGTAATGCAAGCACAATGTAAACAGATGTAATCAATACAGTTATTAGGATGTGTTGACATGATTACTGTCTACATAATTAGTTGAGACTGATGAGTCAAGATGTAAAACAAAAAAAAGGCGAAATTTAAGCTTTTTCTCTCTTTATTTTTCTTAAGCGTTTTATTTAAAGATACAATTTCCAAAATGCCCTACATGTATTAATGAGAGAACATGCAACTCTACAGTCATATGTGTGAAACCTTCTGCATTGTCAGGCGTTTGTTACCCAAGAAATATGTATATTTTTTTCTGTAGCCATTTTTTTCTAAACATAGCAGAGACCGTACCGTACCGAAACCATGATACATACCGAACCAGGAGTACATTAAACCGTTGCACCCCTATATACTTATTATTTATTTATTTATTAAATGTTTTATTATTACTACTTCTACTACTACTAATAATAATATTAATAATAATAATGGTAATTGTATTATTATCATTTATTGTCATTATTATTGCTACTTGTTACATTGATTTAAAATAACAAATCCTATTGTATGGTCACTAAAATTGAAAGTATTTAGTAAAAATAAGATAATAATAACAGATTTTTACAGTACAACAATCAAATTACAGTTTGAATGTAGATAACTGTTTAGTTTTTATTGATCAGCAGATGATCCATTTGTTATCGTTTAATGTCTGTGCAAAAGAAGCACATTTCACTCAGAACCACAGCAAATATATATTTTGAAATGAGACTGCAGCTTTTGAGCTTTAGGTAATTGTGCAGTTGCACATGACACTTTGCTTTATTTCCATTAATCATGCAGCCTATATTTTGCCTCCCCCCCCCCCGCCCCCCAAAGCCTTTCATTCTGAGTGAAAAACATATGCAAAGCTACCTTATAATTTACCCAAAATGATGCATCTTAAAAGCCAGCATAATTGTATAGATTTCAGACTTCACATCTTTAGTATCTCTGTGATGTTTAAAATGCCCATATAGTTCGCTTATACCAGAGCTGAGTCTGATTGTCTCTTATACCAGAGCTGAGTCTGATCGCGTCTCCAGCTTTATACGTCTTACACATTTAACTTGTTTTTCTTTTGTCTTCAGACTGTAGAGCATGGCTTCCCCCATCAGCCCAGCGCTCTGGGATTCAGCCCCAGCCTGGAGCTCCTGGCCATCGGCACTAGATCAGGAGCAATCAAGCTGTATCCTTCAACAACCACAAGACATTTCCTCACAACCATAGCTTATATTTGAACTATGCGTAGCTTTACTGTTCACCAGAATAATCCCACTCAGTCACATTCCATAGCTCTGTCTCTAAATCCTGAAGTGACTGTAGTGTAAAGTGATGATGATGATTTCCTGTAGCTCATCTTATAGTTGTTTAGTAACTAATCACACCCTTCATACAGGTACTATGAAATCCTGCACAGTTTATATTAGTGTGTACAGGTAACATTGTTTCCCATGGGATTGCGCAAGTTTCTCTCTTAGTCATATAGAGAAGAGGAAATGGAAATGAATAACTGGCGTGTGACCAGTATTGTTGCATTTTTATACTCTTAGACTTTATATAGTTTTGTTCATTTAAAAAAAAAAAAGCAATTTGAAGGATTTAGATTGTAAATTTCCCAATAAAAATGGGTTGTTTTGTATGTCGTGTCTGTGAAATGGTTGCTGGGAAAATGTTAGGATTTTTAATCATGTATTAACACAATCTTATTTAACTTATGTATTCATTTGTTTGTTGTTTTTAATTTTATGTTTATTACTGAAATGTTCTTGCCATAAAAATAGCCTTTACTAGTGGTGACTAGTGGTGTAATGGATCACAAATCTCACGGTTTGGGTCACATTATAGTTTTTTTACTCATGGATTTTTTGGATCAGCCAAAAAGAGGAGACAAATTTAATTTGCAATACTGCAAGAAACTTTTGGAACAGAATTTAGAAGCTGTAATTTTATTTAAAATAAAATGAAGAAATAATCAGCTGAATAAAAATAAGTGGTAAATTGTTCAGCACTGTGAAAAATTCATTGTTACTACTACTGTTGCTGATAATGCTAACTGTATAAAGTGTATATTTACTATAAAATGAATATTTACATGTATATTTACTCTCATTTTCATTAAATGATTCAGTTGTTCACTCATAAAACTTCATTTCATTGCTAGATGGATAATTTTTGAAGAATTGTTCAGTGGCATATTTTTTGATGTCCACCTAATGGTTAAATAATGTAATTGCTGCCTACAACTCTCATTTTTGAGTGTCGTTAAATGCACATGACGGTGATTTTAATCTTTAATATAAACATTAGTGGTTTTATCTAAACTATAAACTGTTATTCCAGTGCTTCTCTGTTATTTGACTGTTTGTAGCTTCATAACTAACTAAAAAGAATGAATCTCTTACGATTAATAAACATATGCAAATCACCATTAAATGAAACAAATCATAAACATCACCATCCTTAACCAGCTTTCAGCTACGGAGCTCCAGGTGTGGAGTTTATGGGGCTTCACGATGAGAATGCGGCAGTTACACAGGTGCACTTCCTACCAAACCAGGTACGGCTTTGGACTTTTAATCCTGTGGCTTTTTGATCTCATTGATTTGATCTCTTTTTATTTTTTTTCTTGGATTTTGTTCCAATCTTTGGGATTTGGTTTTCAGTGAATCATCTGTGGTTTTGGGTGAGGTTGTTGGGGGAAAAAAGTTTTTAAGTTTCAAGCAGAGATGTTCCACAGAAACTTTTTAATGATTAAAGTTTATCGAAGTAAAAAAAAATAATTGTATCCTTCAGTGTTTCAAACTTTTTTTCCATCTCAAATCCAAGTTTACAGCTTACTATTCAAACTACTTTCTCTGAATTTTGAGTTCACACCAATAGTTTTTTCCCACAGTTTTGAGTTTTGTGAGTTTAACTTTATAAATACAACCAACACATTTGCATATTCTTAAAGAAAAGTCTGAATTACCAGTTAAAATTACTTAACAATTAAATAATTTTTTTTTAATATCTTCTTGTTACCTGCTGTAGAAAAAAAGAATAATTCAGTGAATTAAATACCTCAATAGTTATTTATGATTCTGATCTATGTCTCTATCTCCTTTTTTGGTTTGCAGGTGGAGTTGGTCACATTACTAGAGGACAACAGTCTACATATGTGGACACTTCGAGCTCATAACAGCATGTGTGAGCTGCTTGAGATCGGACGGTTCACTCTCTCTGGTCCACCTGGGTGAGTCATTAACACACCTTACAGACTCACCTCAGTCTAATGTTTTTTTTTTTCCTTCATCCCAATGTGCTGGGGATGCTCGCTTGCGCGCACACACACACCCAAAAAATGAGACATGAGCATTGAGTCACTCTAACCCAGACACGACTGATACTCTGAATCTATATGTAGTTTAGCACATGCTGTCAGCTGACCTACTCCATGAATCAAATATGTCTTTTATGCAATCTTAGCTGTCATATCCTGTCCACCCTTGAGTAACTGAGCTAATGCTTTATTGCAAGATTTACTTGTGTCATTCTTGAAGATATAGTTTGCTTACTTCTCATAGCATCCTATTAAACATCAGTCATGTTCTGTCCTAATGCCGCTGAAATTTTATTCATTTATTTTCAGCGTTTCAGTCTCACCCGACAAACTACATTGGAAATTTGTTGCATCACATCTACTACATTTTCCGGAATCAAAACCATTCAAAACGTGCTGTGGCTTGTATTCCTAAGCAATTTATGTCAAGCATGCAAAACTTGGATTTGTGCCGGATGACAGAAGCATGTAATATATTTGTGTGTTTCTCAGCCACTGCTAGTTTCAATTTTGCTTTAAATTTGTTTAGGTTGATGTTTAAAATGCTGTTTTTTTTATGGTGCTGTAATTTCAGTTTGTTTCTTGCTTTGTTTTTGAGTGAAGAGAGATGTAATAGATTTAAAGATGAGTGTTTTCTGCATGCATGTGTGTTTTTCTCAGTTTGTTTTATTCTCATCGGTTTTGACTTCTAGTCAGGTACAAACAAATATAAAACACAATAGTGATGAATCAGTGTAAAGACAACTAGTGCAGTACAACATGCTCTCTCTCTTACAGTCATTTAAAATGTTGTAACTGACACAGTTTTTAATTTAAAAAAGATACTTTTTAGTATTTATTCTAAAATAAATGTTGCCATGTGCACTCACCGGCCACTTCATTAGGTACACCATACTAGAACTGGGTTGGAACCCCTTTTGCCTTCAGAACTGCCTTTATCCTTCGTTGCAGAATATAGGTACACTGTGGTCATAAAGGGATGGACATGGTCAGCAACAATATTCAGGTAGGCTGTGGCATTGGCACGCTGCTCAATTTGTACTAATGGGACCAAAGTGTGCCAAGAAAATCTCCCCCACATCATTACCCCACCACCAGTAGCCTGAACCGTTGATACAAGGCAGGATGGATCCATGCTTTCATGTTGTTGATGCCAAATTCTGACCCTACCATCTGAATGTCGAAACAGCAGTTGAGACTCATCAGACCAGGCAACTTTTTTCCAATCTTTAATTGTCCAATTTGGTGAGCCTGTGTGAATTGTGGCCTTAGTTTCCTGTTCTTAGCTGACAGTAGTGGCACCCTGTGTGGTCTTCTGCTGCTGTAGCCCGTCCGCCTCAAGCTTGAATATTTTGTGCGATCAGAGATGCGTTTCTCCATAACTCGGTTGTAATGAGGGGTTATTTGAGTTACTGTTGCCTTTCTATCAGTTCCTCTGACCTCTGACATCAACAAGGCATTTGCACTCACAGAACTGCCGCTCACTGGATATTTTCTCTTTTTTTAGACCATTCTCTGTATCCCCAGAGATGGTTGTGCGTGAAAATCCCAGTAGATCAGCAGTTTATGAAATACTCAGACCAGCCCATTTGGCACCAACAACCATGCCGCGCTCAAAGTCACTTAAATCACCATTCTTCCCCATTCTGATGTTTGAACTGCGGCAGATCGTATTGATCATGTCTACATGCCTAAATGCATTGAGTTGCTGCCATGTGATTGGCTAATTAGAAATTTGCGTTAACAAGCAGTTGGACAGGTGTACCTAATAAAGTGGCCGGTGAGTGTAAGTACTTTATTTAAAACATTTAAAATCCATTGTTTAAAAAAAATTATAATAAAAGGTTGTAATTGACTAAAATATAATAGGCCCTCAAACTAGGGATGAAAACAAATCACTTGACTTTAATTTTAACCTCCTTGTGATGTGAAACTTTGACAGTGCCATTCCCAGTGTGACGCGGGTCACTGCGGTCCTGGCACACTCATCTGGTGAGCTGCTGCTGCTTGGAACAGAAGGAGGACACGTGTTTGTTGTGGAAGTGCCAGGATTCAGAGAACTGGAAGAGAACAACATCAGCGTGGAGGACGTACAAAACAGGTCAGACATCACACTCATCTGAATCACAAAGGCATGTAAAGCCAAAAGAATCAATTGCATTGAATATTTATTAAATCATAATGTATAATATTTCAGCCATAAGTTTTTACAAAATAGTGTTCAAATATTTTGTATTTTACATATGAGAAATATGTTGAAAGGCATGTTCGCCCCATGTTCATGTGGGTTTTCTCCGAGTGCTCTGGTTTCTCCCACAGTCCAAAGACATGCCCTATAGGTGAATTGGGTAAGCTAAATATGGGTGTTTCCCAGTGATGGATTGCAGCTGAAAGGGCATCTGCTGCATAAAACATGTGCTGGATAAGTTGGCAGTTCATTCCGCTGGGCAACCCCTAATGAATAAAGGGACTAAGCCGAAAAAGAAAATGAATGAATAAGTTTATTACTAAAATGTTCTTGCCGGGTGACGCAGTGGTGCAGTAGGTAGTGCTGTCGCCTCACTTCAAGAAGGTCGCTGGTTCGAGCCTCGGCTGGGTCAGTTGGCGTTTCTGTGTGGAGTTTGCATGTTCTCCCTGCATTCACGTGGGTTTCCTCCGGGTGCTCCGGGTACAGATGAATTGGGTAGGCTAAATTGTCCGTAGTGTATGTGTGTGTGAATGAGTGTGTATGTGTGTGAGTGAGTGTGTATGTGTTTCCCAGTGATGGGTTGTGGCTGGAAGGGCATCCGCTGCATAAAACAAATGCTGGATAAGTTGGCAGTTCGTTCCGCTGTGGCGACCCCAGATTAATAAAGGCTCTAAGCCGAAAAGAAAATGAATGAATGAATGAATGAATGAATGTTCTTGCCATGAAAATAGCCTTTGTTGCTGACATGGCATTAAATAAAAATTCATCATCATCATTACTATTTTCAAACTGTTTCACTCTTTAAGGTTTTTAACTTTAAGACTAGGTTTTCTCAAGCCAAACTGTCTTGACAATTTATTTATTTTTATTTATTTTTTTACATTTTGTTACATCTAGCTATATTTAGTATTTAATATACATTTCTTCAACCTTTGTGTCCCTGAGTTTTAAAATCTCTCTATAATATCTGTTCACATGCCTATATACACATTGTACATTCTTCAAATAGTTTCTGTGGAGTAGTATTATGCAACACTTTCGCATACCTAAGATGATTGTTACAGTTACTCTTTGTGGTGGCTGATCTCTTCTCTGCTGCTTTTCCCAGAGTTCCAGAGGATTATGTTGGCCGCAGAAATCTGGAGAGTGTGGAGACTCTGCATGAAAACCCGCTGAACCCTCGGCAAGTGCTGATTGGCTACAGCCGAGGTCTGATGGTTCTGTGGGATCTGGACCGGCAGCGTCCCGTCCAACACTTTCTAGGCACGCAGGTGCAGTATTTTACAATTTTTCCCGCACCGAAGCTCAAAATGCTTTTCAGAATTTTTTTTTTAAAAAGATGTTTGTTATTGTCTCTTTTTGCATCCTCTGCAGCAACTAGAGAGTGTTTGGTGGATGGAGGATGGTGAAAGCATTCTCAGTTCGCACAGTGATGGAAGCTACTGCCAGTGGACGGTGACTGGCGAGGATCCGCAAACAGAGCCAGAGAAGCAGGAGACGCCGTATGGTGAGACCACATTGCAGCGTGAATCAAAAACTGCTAATTTTGCAGTACAAATTTAGTCATGCAAGTAGAAACGATTGTTTTTAAAATTTTGTTTTATATACATAGTCAAGCCTGAAATGATTTAGATATAAAATTATTTAGATATATATGAGCAATATCGCACAAGTAAAAGCGCGGTATGGCTGTATATCGGCACTGGTGGGAGGCGTGCGTTGGCTCGAGGCCACAGGCTGAGTGCCTTAGTGTCCCACCAGTGAAGATATACAGCTATATTGCACTGCTACTCATGTGATATTATGTTTATACAACAGTTTGACTGCATAATCGTGTATATATTAAAGAAAATCAAATACTGAGAGTCTAAAAACCCTTTTGTATGAGGAACTACTTTCTTCCGCCATTCATTCACATCTGCTGCTGACATCAGAGCAGCAGAAATCGTAGCTACTTCACCAATGTCACTTTAGAGCTGGTATTTGAATGATTCTCTAGCGTAATATCTAAAGTGATGACAAAATAGGTCATTATGCTCATATTTTAAGATTATAAGGCTGATCGTCATGAAATGCCATCAGTCTAGAGACATTGCAGAGTATTTCTCTGTTGCCATCGGGTGATCACAATAATTAACCCTGAAAAAAAGCCAAAGCAAAGCAAACACTACCAGATTACTGTTGTGTTTGCGGTAAGAAAAAACGCTAAATTACATGCCGGCATTTCTTCTTTCTTTCATTCTTTTTACTGAACTAGTCTGCAGTAACGAAAACAGGAGACTCATTAGAAACAAACAGATGGCCATTCAAAAAGTAACTCAAGGTTATACAAAGAGTGGCCAACACAAAATACACACATTCCTGATATGCGAGTCCCATCCCTTTATCATCTATATTCTTCCACTTGGTTATATTTTCCGTAAACACCAAATTCATTTTCATTGCTACGCAGATGACACCCAGCTCTACCTATCAACCAAACCCAACCACAAACTCCCACCTTCATCCCTTACTAACTGCTTTGCAGACATCAAATCCTGGTTCACCTCAAACTTCCTGAAATTAAATGACAATAAAACTGAACTTCTACTTATAGGTACACAATCCACTTTAAATAAATCACATAGCTTTTCCATTCACACAGATGATTCTGTCATTACCCCCTCCCTTCAGGTTAAGAGTCTGGGGGTCATCTTCGATAGCACCCTTTCATTCACTGCACATGTTAATAATGTCACCCGATCCGCTTATTTCCACCTTCGAAATATAAATCGTTTACGTCCTTCCCTCACACCTCATTCAGCTGCCATTCTTGTTCATAGTTTAGTCACATCCCGTTTAGATTACTGTAATTCCCTTCTGTTTGGCCTCCCTAAAAAAACTCTTCATAAATTACAACTGGTACAAAACGCTGCAGCCCGTATTATCACAAAAACCCCCTCTATCTGTCACATCACACCCATTCTACAGCAGCTTCACTGGCTTCCCATCTCTTTTAGAATTAATTATAAAATACTTCTTCTCACTTTTAAAGCCATCCACAATCTCGCTCCTCCATACCTTGCTGATCTTGTTCATATCGCCACACCTTCTCGAACACTCAGGTCTTCTTCTTCCATTCACCTCACTGTTCCCTCTGTCCGCCTTGTCACCATGGGGAACAGAGCCTTCAGCCACTCTGCTCCTCAGCTTTGGAATTCACTTCCTCCTGATCTCCGTAATTTAGACTCTCTTTCACAATTTAAATTCAAACTCAACACACATCTGTTTAGAACAGCTTATACTCTTTAACCCGACTGCATTTTTAAAAAAAGTTTGTATTGTATTTTATTGATTTTATTGTGTTTTTATTTGAACTGATTGTTCTAGCTGCTCTGTACAGTGACCTTGAGTGTCATGAAAGGCGCCTTAAATAAAATGCATTATTATTATTATTATTATCTCACACTCAATACACTACAATTATATGATATAAATACAGCACTGCAACATACAAAAGAGAGAGATCGACTAAGAATGTCACTTACCAGTTTAATAATGATTTGATCAGCTGTAGTTAGAAATGACGAGTTTTTTCCTTTAAGGGCTTAATATGCGGTCTCTGTCACCATCTTGTGGATGGACAACGTCAACCGTCTTTGCTCTGCAAAGCTAATGGCTGCCGACATGTTGTATCTCCGAAATGATAAATATTTAAATAGTCACTTTGCTTATAAAGTTTGCTTAGTTACAATCTAAACAACTACATTTTTGCCTAAAAAAGCCTCAAAAGTACATTATGTTCTCTAACAGCTGCAATATTTGTAAACTATAGTCAGTTTATTGATCTGCTGTCACTCTATGTAGGCAGAGTATTACACAAGAGTGAAGAGGCTGTATGAGTTCTGATATTACAGAATATTGCACAGCCATCAGCCAGTCAGTCTCAAGAACCAAACAGAACTGTTGTATAAACATACATGCATATATACACTGTATGTATCCATTCTACACATGCATACATATATAAATAAAACAAATTAACCTTGGCAAGAAAATAAATAAATAATTTATAAAATAAAATGTTGGCAAACATATTCTCTCAATGATGCATAACTCTAGAATTATGTAAATGTTAAATTATGAATAATATATTGTGGTTGTGAAGAAAGCCAGTCATTTACTCAATTTTTTTTAAGGATCTGTTTTTGTAATCGGAGTGCATGTGTCATTCTCTCCATTTCCTCAACTTCTGCTATTATTTTGAACCATTCGTCTTTTTTAGTTGGTGAATATGCAGAAATTTAAAACCAAAGCGTACATTTTTAATTTGTGCTATTGAATTGTTTGAATTGACGTTGTTTCATTAGCTTTGTAAAAGAGATTATGTCTTATTTGACTTAAGTAAAGCTGTTTGTAAAGGTGTCAATGCTGTGCCTCAAATAATGCTGGCTTAGTTTGTAGATCAGTAGTTCTAGAACAAAGCCTTAGTCAGTCTTATAAGATGCTATTTGCTTTCTGCTCATTTTTTTTAAACCAACATTATCTCCACACAGGTGCCTTCCCATGCAAGGCTATATCCAAAATTATACAGTTGCCATCAAAACAAGGGTGAGTCTTGTTTGTTTATCAAACAGTACTGTTAGTATTTACCACCTGATCCTGGGGCAGCTGTGTTTGCTTGTGATGTCATTAGCCCAGATTGCTTCACCATAACTCACAGCATCTGGTTAATAATTAAACTTTCCATATACCTTCATATGTTCCATTCTGCCTCCATTTGATTGCACTTTACAATAAATACAGTCGCATTTGTTAACTTTACGTAATTCAATATTAACACTACATTTTTAGAATGTTCGGCTTTATTAATCATAGTTAATAAAAATTTTCATGTTGTATTAAACAGTTAGTCTTTAAAAATGTGTTAAATGCTAAGATTGAGATTATTAAATGCTGTAAAAGCAATTGTTTATTGGTAGTTTACATTTAATGGTGTAGTTGGCCAATGTTAATGAATAAAACCTTGGTTTAAAGCTAATCTCTGGCATTTTTAAACAACGTTTCTTTTTATTTCCTGTTGTTTTTTTTCTGTTCTTAATAATATTGGAATGGCTGATTTGGAAAGTCTTCTGTGCTCTTTTTGCAGTCCTCCATTCCTCATCTTCAGTGGAGGGATGCCGAGGGCCAGTTATGGGGACAGACACTGCATTTCTGTCATCCACAGCAAAATTCATGAAGCGCTGGACTTCACCTCTCGCATTATCGACTACTTCGTCATTCGCGAAGGAGAGAACCATAAAGGTAGAGACAGACACAGAAAATTCTCTCTTTTTTTATTTTAGCTTTTTTACCGCTACCAAATATGTTTGCTATAGTTTTTTACTGAGTAAAAAAAAATCATGTCTAATTCGATTCTTTATTCTAGAATCAACTCTAGAATTGACTCTTCACTGTTTACAACTTTTTAAATTCGTTTTGTAGAAAATGATTTGTATACGTCACTCCTTTGGGACTTTAAGATGAAAGTTTGGATTTATTTATTATTAGCATCTTATCATGAAGTCCAGATTGGTGTTCAAAACCTTCCATTGTAGACAACAGAACAAACACAGTTTAAGCTAAATCACAGTCTTATTTTCTTGTACTTTAGACACTGAGAACAAATCAGTGTTTGCAGATGTCTTTAATCTGTGTTTTATGTGCTAATTGTTTTGTAGTAAACTTTTCTAGGTTGTAGGATTTATTTTATTTTTATTAGTAAAATAAACCATCTAAAGGAAAGAGTTCTGTGTTGGGAAATAAATCAGACTTCACATTACTTTTTGTGAGGAGCTTATTAAAGTTGATTCCCCTAATGAATCAACTTAATGCCTAATGAGTTAGTTGATTCTTAATAAGATGGATAGGTAGGTAGGTAGGTAGGTAGGTAGGTCGAGTCTCTTCTCGTTTTCATGAACCCAATCTCGTGTCTTGTCTCGTCTCATGGTGTAAGCGTCTAGTTACATCCCTATATGTGTGTGTGTGTGTGTGTGTGTATATATATATATATATATATATATATATATATATATTTTAGTAGTCAACATTTGAAGTGAATCAAAAATTAATAATCACTATTAAAGAGTTTTCTTATGATGGAATCTGTTTTAACCTTGGGAATCAATTTTGAATTTCAGTTCCTCTAAACTGATTTCTCGATTCGCACCCCTGCAGTAAAAAAAAACACACTCTAAAAAAATGTATCTTACCTCCTATTTACTATTAGCAAGCATCTGAGAAATTTTTTTTTTTTGCCCTTTTGGAATCAAACTATACAAAGAGCCAGTTTGTGGAACGGATTTCCTGAAACTATCTGTGCGTGATCAAAAGGAGTCATATCCTTTTGACCCAACCAGTTTCAACCTTTAGAATTTATTCTTGATTCCCCAGTTCCTCTTAATCTATTATTGTTGGTATGAGTTAATCTGCGTGAACATTTTAGCTGAGATCCAGTAAGTGTACTTCCTCTAAGTGCTCGAAATGTGTTTCAGGTGAACCCAGCGCTCTTGTGGTTTTAGTGGAGGAGGAGCTGGTTGTGGTGGATCTGCAGACTGAAGGGTGGCCCGTCATCCAGACGCCGTACCTGGTGCCATTACACTGTTCAGCCATCACTTGCTCGCACCACGTCTCCTCCATCCCTCTCAAACTGTGGGAGCGAGTGCAAGCTGCGGGAGCCCACCAGAACACACACTACTCCAGGAAGGTATGCAAATATATGACTCAGTCTATTTCAAGCTTTTTCCATTTAGTTTCCTTGAAATGGAATGATATACAAGAGCTGTAAAATGTACAGTAAACTGAATTTGTTATTAGTAAAAAATAATGCAAAATGCATAACCCTACTGTTGTCTTAGAATTCTGAATATACTGTTTGTCCTTCAGATCAAAAATGACCTGCCTTCACTAAACCTCTAAAATAAAGCAACTGAGTTTAATATCAATCCTCAAATCTACTTTGGATGAAGAAAAAAATCATTTTCATTACAAACTCTGTGAATGTGTCCTTTTTCCCTCATCCGTGTGGAGAATTTCATCGATGTTTAATTAGTGGGCAACACTTGTTTTTGACTTCGGTTAAGGATATATTTTCTAATGCTAAGAATCTGCGTAAGTGTAAAGTTTTTAGCAAGACTATATTCATAAATTCATAAGCAGCAGATTCTTAATGTGTGTGTGCACATGTTTTTGAGTGTGTGCATGTTAGAGGCTGATTTATATTTCTGCGTCAAGCCTGATTTATACTCTACATGATCGCTAGTTAAGTTCACTTGAGAGCGCGCGGCGAACGTAAGGTCATCTTGAAGTTTGCAGAGATTCTCTTTGGGTTTGCGTTACATGATTTCGGCCGGTGGAGCGCACAAAACTTTTTGAGACTCGAGTGAACAGTTTGCATAGTGCCGCACTTCATTTGAGCTGGATATGAAACGCTTTGAAGAGATTTTGTCTGAACCACGACTGTACAGACATCTTTATGATCCGTCCATGCGTGATCATAGGAATAACCAGATGACCAATAATTCTTGGCTAGAAATTACCACAGCCGTGGGAAAGGAGGAAAGTTTTTGCTTAAAAGTTTAGAAAAACTTAAGGGATAAGGTTGTTAAAACCAAATAGAGAGGCCATGGCAAAAGTGGAGAACCCAGATGGTTTTAATACACAATTACAGAATATGTTTTTCCACTATTCATAAGTTTTACACTGATTGCATATATTACAATTTTGAATTTAAAACAATTTAATAGCTACAAAACTAAAATGAAGTAACAATTATTTCTTTGATAACTGGAAAAGAATATTTGAACCTATCGCTTTACAATATACTGATGCCCTGTTTTTCAAGGCTTTATTGGTGATAATGGTCAGGAATATTTATATTTATATAAAGTATAAATCAGCCTGAGTCAGTGTGTGTCAGTAGTTTTTGTGAATTAGCTGGTTGGTCAAAATTGACCTGAAGGATGACTATTGTAGCCTTAATGTGTACAGCCTTCATGAAAATAGAAAATAGTTATTTTTTCCTAGTGTTGGAGTAATTTTAGACAAAGTCACCAAACTTTAATAGAAAAAAAGACATTCTTTAGTTAATTTATTCCTTAAGTCAACAGGAAAGTTCAATTTTGATAGGGAACATTTGATTTTGTTGCTGATTGCTTAACTTATTTTTAAACCAATATTAGGTTGACAATAACAGTTGATATTAACAGTTGACAATAACTGTTGAGTTGATATTTTCCAGCATTTTGTGCTTTAGCTTAAGATGCTGACCTCAAACCAGATTCAACATGGTATAACTAAAACATAATTTTATCAGGGTCCCTGTGGGGTCTTAAAATGTCTTAAATTTCATAAACAAAATTTTAGGCCTTAAAAATCTTACATTTACTGAAATATTGTCTTGTAGGTCTTAAGTCATTTTAAACCGGTCATAATCTTCCTGTCCAAGTAAAGCTACCCAATCTGGCCGACATCCATCCAATCACCAACAATCCATCTCTATAAAACCTTTTTTTTTTTCAATATTCACGTTTCTTTTTTTTTTTTGTGCAACAAGATCCAATTTACAATAGATATTCAACTTTTTTTTACTGCAGTATCTCTTATTTAGATTCCCTTATAAGGAAAGAAAACTAAAAACAGTTACATAATTCCTCATGATAATAACAGAGCAACATATCACTTTACATGTTACATTATACTCAATCAATTTGGACCAAAAGTCAACAAATGTATATTTTGATTATTTATGTCATTGTCTCCATCATTAATACACTTTTAACAATGTTAAACTTGTCAAAAATATTATGTTGAAAAACGTGTATTCAACTGGAGTTTTTTTGTTTGTGGCAACCGGCCAGGCTATTTAAAATAATTATTAGTGTTTAGCCTTGTATAGGTCTAATATTTAATTCATAATGGTCTTAAGGGGGTCTTAAAAGTCTTAAATTGGACTTGATTAAACCAGCAGAAACCCTGTTTTATGTCTTTTCATCATATTATTGCTTTTAAATTTTCAATGAGAAATTTGCTGAAATATCACACATAACAGGGTTGAAAAATAATTAATCTATTGTTGATGTGTCCTGAACATTTTGTACAAATGAATGAGAGAAGTATAAATACATGCCTCAATGCTTTCAAGACTTTCCCTCCCGAGGAAGTGACATCACGTAGAGCAAGTCAAATGCTTTATTTAACTTAGAATAAACACACAAAAGATGAAAATGCATCTTAATTGAAGCTGAATGTGAGATTCAGTAGACAGAGAGAGAGACTTTAGTGGAAGCCTTCATGTTAATATTTTCAAGACAAAATATCCCTAAATAGTAAATACACAACATTATTTTTGTGATTAACTTGTGTTATTGTTAAAAATGGTTTAAAATAATAGATGGTGTATCTTTGAGATGTAATATGTATGTGCTTTTCTAGTATCACCCATAAACATGCAAGATTGAAACCACTCACCAAGCTGAAAATGAACTGTTGTCTACCATTGGTTTTAATGTTCCCACAGGTTTTTGTTGTGTTGGATTCTGTTTGTTAGAAGCATCAAAAACTGTGAAATCTGACTTGGACGCTATTTAATTGTTTTCTTTTCTTATATCTGTCTTTTTGCAGCCTTGGCCTATAAACGGAGGCAAGAATCTGGCCCCAGACCCTCCCCAGAGAGATCTTCTCCTGACGGGGTGAGGAATCTGTGTAATCTAACACAGTCTGGACTTTTTCATTCACTAGTTTCTACGATTCATCTATTATTAATGCATAATTAAAGATTGTTCTGTTCAAACAAGTAAAAAGTACATTTTCTTAACAATAGATAAACAAATTACAAACAAAATGTGTCTGCTCAGTATGGATGAGAAAAATGTACAAAAATTTATGTTAAAGTTATTGTCATTTTTCTTGTCTCATGCTTTCCAATTGCAGGCAAATCTTTGGTGTAATATTACAATTTAAAAATAATAGCTTCCTGTGTTGATATGTTGTAAAATGTAATTTAATTATCTTATGAAAAAGCTGATTTTTCCACATCATCACTGCAGTCTTCACTGTCACAACTTTTCTTATTATCTTTTTAGGGGGGATTTGCATATTTATAATGTGTATATATAAAGGTATATAAAGCTGTATGTAAGTTTTTGACTCTTCTAAAGCATAAAATACCATAATATGTTTGCAGATATTTAAGAAACATGCCAAGTGAACATTCTTGTTTATTTGAAAAACAAAGTCAGATATTCTGCTTCGAAAATGTGTTTTCCATGCCGGAACGCTCTCTTTGTTTTGGTTCTTTTAACCTGTCCAATGCCAGTTTAGCTAATTATTATTCAGCACTGCGGGTTGTCTTGGTGGAAAACGGCGTATTTCATTCATTCATTCAGAAAGGCTCTCAAAGCATGCGCCAATGACCAAAATGTGACCTTCGGTGGACAGTATCATATGAACTCCGAAATGAGTCAGATTCAGTTCCACATGAGGTTATAATTAGCTAATAATATAAATATACCGAACGTAAACATTAGGTGAGCAGGTTACACTGTAACCGCGTGTCCTAACAACGCGCTTCATGAAGAGATTTGCAGTGATAAGTAATTTGGTTGTTTGCACCAGACGAAACCAGAATCTTTCAAAAACTGGTATCACTATTTATTTATTACCAAAAATTTAGACAAAAATGAAATAAAGTCAGTTTAGGCAACAGAAAATGCAAAACAGTTGTGGAATTGTTTTTTTAGGCTATCTGTATCTGTTTTGTTTCATTCACATCTTATCCATCAGGTCACTAAAAACAGGAAAGATCAGATTCCTGTTTGTTCTTTGCAAGTTAAATCATAGATTATGCATCAATCATGCAATCCCTAGAAATTGAGAAATAGTCAGTTTTGTTTCATCAAAGCTGTTATTTGGGATAATACAGTCCTGTTGATATTTGATCTTAGCACAGTTTAAAGTGTGTCTTTCAATAAAGTCGGGTTTTTCCCTTCTCATAGAAACAATTTGAATAACAAGGAAGAATTTAAGACTCTGTAATGGTTACACTGGAAGGGAATGAGGAAACTGATGCTTAAAACAAATCTTACCATTGATTTTAAAGTGTTTTTCATCCCTCTTCCTCTTGAAAGACATGAAGATGGAACGGTGCGATTCTGGGACGCCTCAGGGGTCTGTCTTTACCCCATGTACAAGCTCAGCACGGCAGGAGTCTTTCACACAGACGCCGATCCAAACGACAACATGAACCAGGGCAGTGAAGGAGAGTGGCCTCCGTTCCGAAAGGTCTGTCTCATAATATTGATTAACATTACTGCTTGATTTCATCATCAGATATTTGATTTTGTATTTATATTTTTTCCTATATTTATCAGGTTGGCTGCTTTGACCCATATAGCGATGACCCTCGGCTGGGCATTCAGAAGATCCACCTGTGTAAATACAGTGGATATCTCACAGTGGCTGGAACTGCAGGACAAGTGAGTTTTCGTGTGGGAGTTTAGGGGGTGACTCGGTTCACACGTCTTTTTTTTTTCTAAACAAAACAGAACAAAAACATTTTCAAATAACAACATAAACAAATTACGTTAATAACAAAAACTAAATCTCCAAAACTGCTTGCCAAGCTTACAATTAAATTTCATATTACGCACCAATAAAGTTAAACAACAACTGCCTCTTTAGTTTAATTTCTAAACTTTCAAATCACACAAAATCTGCAGAAACCCATATCTAGTCTGAGCCCCTCTCCCGGAGAATTGTCAGTCTATAGTGATCGATGATTAGCTCCTGTACTAGAAGGCGGGGATTCATTCGCCATATTGA
Source organism: Danio aesculapii (assembly GCF_903798145.1). Classification (NCBI taxonomy): domain Eukaryota; kingdom Metazoa; phylum Chordata; class Actinopteri; order Cypriniformes; family Danionidae; genus Danio; species Danio aesculapii. Next base: position 35,271,241 of record NC_079446.1, on the reverse strand, counting down.
CCATTATACATTTCCCCATTCAAAACCATACAAGTGACATGTCTTGTGTATTCTATAGTCTTTGATGCAATGTAGGTATCAAGGTCACCAGATGCAGTCTTATTTGCATTCACGTTTATCTCTTGCACAGGGGATTACAAATACATAGAAATAAAAGCAACACAAATTAAAACATTCCCATTTTTTTCTCAACCACCTTCACCAGTATGAAGAAATTTAATAGGATTGTTCTCTTAAGGAAATAGTCTTAAGGAATAGTGCTTTGTTTAATTTTCAACTTGTATAATGGAATAAATATATACCATTAAAAAGGTTAGGATTTGTTTTTTTTAAAAAGAAGTCTTTAAAGTTCCCATTGGCTGCATTTATTTAATAAAAAATATCCAGTAAATGCGAAGTGTTACAAATTCAAAGAATTCTTGTTTGAATACTTTTTAATATTACTATTAAAATAGTAAATTAGTAATACTAATGCATTTTAATTTGGTGCTCGAAAAGGGCATTAAGTCGCCCTCGTGTCGTTTCAATAATGTTTTTATCTTTTATCTAAACATAAATAAAGATATTTTTAATGAAATTTAAAAATTCTGTTCAACCAAACTCTAGAAACTGCCAAACAACCATAGAGATTAAATAGTAAGTCTATATGAACTGAGCAGTTAGATAAAAAAATGTTTTATTTATTTAAGCTAAAAGAAGGCATTTTTGAAGAATGCTGGCAACCGGTTGCCATTGACATCTATAGTAGTAAAACTACTATGGGAGTTAATGTCTACTGATTATCCACATTCCTCAGAATATCTTATTTATTGCTGAACCTGTAGAAACTCAAACAGGATTGGAAGAAGTGGTCATTTTAAGTGTACTGTACCTTTAACTTGTGCAGAATTTATTTTTTCCCAGTGCACTCACTGCTGTCATGGAAAATATCCGATTTCTCGTTCCTTTTCAGTGGCTGCTGATAATTAATGATGAGAGAACTTGACTAAAGCACCCTGATTTAACTAATTATTAACGTTCCATTACACACCATTTCTGCCATTAGGAAATGAACAGAGCTTGGTAAAAAGTGCTTCAGGATCAATAGTTCTTCTCATTTGCCGAACTTCACTAAAGCTTTCTAACACACTCTGCATTTTTACTATAAAAGTGAATTCTGCTTCTACAAACGTGTTCAAAGGAAATGTGTTCCCACTGATCTTTTATTGAACAAAATGTCATTTGTTTCCCTGTGTGAATTCAACTCAGATTCTGGTTTTGGAGCTGAATGATGAGGCTGCAGAGCAGGTGGTAGAAGCTACAGTAGTGGACCTGCTGCAAGGTCAGGAGGGTTTCCGCTGGAAGGGACAGGCGCGACTAGACATTCGAGAGGAACCGGTGCTGTTTCCTCCAGGCTTTCAGCCGTTCGCCCTGGTGCAGTGCCAGCCGCCTGCTGTGGTCACTGCAATCGCTCTGCACTCCGAGTGGAAACTAGTGGGCTTCGGGACCAGCCATGGCTTTGGTCTTTATGATTATAACCAGAAGAATAACATCATGGTCAAGTGAGGAAAAAAACATCTTGAATAGCATTTCAGATTAATTGGTTAAAAAGATATGGATTTGTAAATGTTAATAATGGGGCTATCTACTTTTCTTAAATCCCATGATGCTTTGGGTCAATTACGGGAGATATTCTGTTAAACTAAATAATCAGTAAGTTTTTTTTTTTTTTTTAAAAAGAGATACTATGAGGTGTCATTAACTCTCTATCCCCCAGTTCATCTATTGAATGTCAAAAGGCAGCTAATTAAAGTTACTAATGCTAATAAGACGCCTTTTGATATTTATTGCCTGTTATTGCTAATTACTTTCAGCAGACATATAGAACTAGAAAAAAGCAGAAATGAGTCTTACCATATTAATATTATGAAATGTTTGTGACTACGAAGTTGCACAGGTACATTTGTAAGAATTAAGAGTCAAAATGATCGATTTTTCTTTTATGCAATCATTAGAGTATTAGGTAATGATCACACCCCATGATGTTTTTTCGTAAAATGCCTACTGTAAATGTATCAACTTAATTTCTGATAAGTAATATGCTTCACTAAGAACTTTTAATTTAGACAGATTTAAAGGTGTTTTTGTTTTCTATATTTTAAATTATTATCCCATCATAACAAGCCATACATAAGTGGATAGCTTATTTAGTCAGCTTTCAGATTATGCATAAATCTCAATTTAAAAAAAAAAATGACCCTTGTGACTGGTTTTGTAGTCCAGGGTCATATGTTGCTAGAGCTGTGCGATACTGGAAAAATCTGACATTGCGATATTTTGTTTTTCTGCGATTTATAAGAATGCAATTTCTCCAGATGACTTAATTAGCTCTGTTTGGTAAGAATTCAGGTACAGAAATCGAATAAGCGAATGTAAAATAGCACTGCATAGTCTTCATTGTATAAATAATTCAATAGCATTATTATTTCTGTTTTATCCTTGTGCCGGAATGCTTTAAACTCTCTTAATATGCTCACACAGTCACAGGCCTTAAAAACATATGCAAATGATAAACTTTTGCTCCATTATGGTAAAAATCTCCAATGACTCCATGTTCTGAACTGCGGCTCCTGGTCAAATATAATCCCAATTCAATGGATTTTATTGCGGATGCACACATTGCAATATCGATGCTAAAACAATATATCGTGCAACCCTAAAGTGTAGTGTATACAAAGCGAACATATTGCGGAGGAGCAAAACACAGTGAACGCACTGATTTGCTTGTGATGATAATCTCATGTGAAAATACCAAGAGCAATGTAATATTAAATAAAGCACACTGAACTGAACTTAAACTCTGAAAACTGAGCTGACACTGTTTCAATTCACTCTAATCTTCTATGTGAAGCTGCTTTGACGCAATCTACATTGTAAAAGCGCTATACAAATAAAGATGAATTGAGTTAAATTAAAGACCAAATCCAAACATGCCTCTAACTCAGTTGTCACAATGTATGTGAATTATTTGTAGAGCAACCTTATTATTTGAAATGATTTGTTTCTGTTGAGTTAAGTAAAAGTGCTCTAAACCTGAAGTGCAAATAATAATTGTTGGGGAGGTAGAATTGGCAAACCCTTGTTATTAGCGACATCAGAGGCTGTTAAGTAATCCGTAGCTATCTACTTAGAAAAACAAGAGACTGAACATGATTCAGTGTCCAGGTATACGGTTGGCAAAATTTTTTTTCATTCTCAGCTTGGAAGTAAAGTTCATTTGGAAATACTATTGCAATTGTTTATTAATAACTAGAATTATGCGGCTGAGAGAGATGTTTAGATGAACATGTAAATATGCGCTGCACCCTTTCCTCTCAACACACAAGAAAATGAACTGGTGTGAGAAAAAAAAAAAAAGAGTTAAAGCATCTAATTATAGTGATGTGGATTTATTTAAACGAGCTGTGAAACTGAATGAAGTGGACAGTTCCTACATAAAGAAAACCTCCACAATATACAGCACATTAGACTGTTTTTTTTCATTTGGTTCATCATGGTGATGAGTGAAAATACACATGCTAATGTGATCATCACAGTAATCTAAAAATAAAATTTCCCATCAAAAAGAGAAGTGTTCTATGTGGTATTAGTAAAAATAGTATTGTCACCATGGTGTACTTTCATATTTACGTCAAAGTAAAAAAACAGCTCTTTGTCTGACTCATTTATCAAATATTACATTAGCTTTTATTATGAACGATGTGAATGAAAAAATGTGTACATGGAAATTTCAAACCAATTTGTATTTTTGTGCAATAAAAGTCAAATGTATTTATTCTATAATTAATCTTTTTCACATTAAAAATATAGTATGACTAGAAGAAGATCTTGTGTCCAACCAAAGCTGCACATAATGGATCAAATACAATACTATTGTGAAATATATATGTTTTTAAATATTTTTTATTACAGTTTTGCAGACATAGAAAAACAAACAGACCATCATATAACCATAAAGCCATCATATAGCATTAATCTGTGCAAAATGTAAAATAACCATGAAACAAGGGAAAGTGGCGACATACAAAACATATATGACTTACAGAAAGACACAGCAATGGATGTAAAGAGAGAGAGAAAACAAAACCTTACAAATCTTCAGAAATTAAACAACATTATTAGTCTTTGTTTCGCTAGAAAAAAAAAGACTTGATCTCACATTTTATCAATTTGCAGAGTTCCCAGAGGTGGTGTATCTACAGTATTTCTTTCCAAATGTAAAGTGGAGCTAAGTCCATAAAGCCAGTCAGAAAAAAGAGGCCTAACATTTTTCTTTCAGAAACAAAGGATAACATTCTTAGCTATGATCATGCCATATTGAACAAGTAACCGTACATTTCTGTTGAGAGTCTCCAGAAAATCCGACCTGCCAAAAATTGCTATTATTGTGTCAGGGAGTAAAACACAATCATAAACCTTAGCAAAGAACTGAAATATTTCTAACCAAAACTCTAAATTTGAACACAGGACCAAAAAAGGTGAAATATTTTAACAATTTCAAAACTTGTTTTTATACTGTAAAATATTTAAAAATATAATACATATATCGTGTATCTATTACAGGATTGACAAATAGAACATTCAGAAGACTTCATTTATTAGAAACCTTTCTGCTGTCACTTTTGATCAAATTTAATAAAGTCTAATAAAGTCTTACTGTCATGCTTTGTGGTCTTTAAAATTTGCAGATAATATTTATCAGTTTTATACTAATAATAATTATATTTTTCATAAATGGTGACTGGATTTTTATTTTTGGATGAACTATTTCTTTCTTATCATTTGAACACATACTTTATCAGTTGTTGTTCTTGCTAATTTTATTCATGCATGTTAATATTAATGTTGTTTTCTGTCCATTTACAGATGCACCCTAAACCCCAGTGACCAGATGGCCATGGAGGGGCCGCTGTCACGAGTCAAGTCCATCAAAAAGTCTCTGCGACAGTCCTTCCGCAGGATCCGCCGCAGCCGAGTCTCCATGCGCAAACACCACACTAACAACGCAGCCAAGGTGGGTAATAAAATCGTAATCTCTTGCATTTAAAAATTCACTGAATTTACTGAAAATTGTGTTGTAGGTCTTAAATCATTTTAAACAGGTCTTCATTTGCACGTCCGTGTAAACCCACCCAACATCCATCCAATCAACAACAATCCAGTGCAATGAAACTTTTATCAAGTGTTTTATTAACTGTATTTGCCAATATGGTTTAGTTATCTTCCTTACAATAACATTTGTTTAAAAGTTCTCTGTGTATTTATAGCTACTTGGTGAGGACACGGAGCTGGACAGACTGTTACATACATTTCGTTTATTAGTTTTAAAACTTGTCAAAAAAATTTTTACAGAAAAGTTACATTGAGAAGATATCTGACAGAATAATTTGACATTATTTAAAATGGGCTGATAAGAAATAATTCATAAATTTTTTTTTTTGATCGGGAAAGAAAAAAAAATCCACTGGCCCAATTGGACCATTACAATTTTTTTTTTTTGATTTTTAACCCTGTATACGTCTGAAATTTAATTCATAATGTCCTTAAAAACTATGAAATTCTTAAGAGCAAAAAATAGAAATAAAAGACGATTATGAAGATATTAACCAAAATTTAAAAGACAAAGGCTGGTCATTAGTATCCTTATAAAGGTTCCAGAAAGAGGACCAAATGCGCCAAAATACCTCTGGTCTTTGGTGTAAATCATAAGTTAAATTTCCCAATGTTAAAAGTCGTCTGGCTCAACCACATGTTGACTGAACATACGTATTATTATAATTTTTTGTACGTCTCTGTACGCCGTTTAAACTACTTTTGCGAATTTTGATTGCCAACTAAATTAACTGGTTTTGGGTCCGTTTTGAATTTTTACAACCAGCGCAGAGCCTCTGGGATTGAGAGAGGTTGGTTTTACCATTATTTTCTACCTCACATTTAAGACACAGCTGAAACCATTTGGGAAATATTCTATGAAGGCTAACTGAGGGTTACATGAAGAGCTATTTCAGTAGCGATTGGCGCTGCATACTTCAGAGTTGTTGAAACGGTGGTGCTGGCTTGATAGTGAATATTCTGGATCTTTCTGCAGCTGCAGGAGATCAATGCCAGGCTGGAGGCTGAGGCTCTGCAGGAGATGGAACTGGCTCCTGTACAGAGAAAGATTGAAGCCCGATCATCTGATGACTCCTTCACGGGTCTCGTCAGAACGCTCTACTTCGCAGATACGTTTGTCAGTGATAGTAAGTACAAGTGGGTTTTTTAAAAAGTGGGTCTGCAATTTGGGATTAGATTTTGGGTCTTATAACTGATACGATGACCTTGATCTTCCTTAGGTTCTCACAGTACACCTTCACTGTGGGCAGGGACCAATGGCGGAGCTGTGTATGCATATGTCCTCCGTGTCCCACCACAGGAACGAAGGGCAGAGGATCCAGTGACGGCTCATGCAGGTACACAAACTAAAATCTGAAATAATAGTCAGAAATAAATTACTTTGTTGAAGCTTTCAACTATAAAATCATATTTAATATATCAGTAATTGCCAATTAGGAGCATGTTTTTTTCGTTGTTGTTGTTTTTAATAACACAAAGTACTGTTGTGAATCTGCTACTACATCATTATCTACATGGTGCAGGTGGTTGGTTGCTGTCACCTCAGCAGCGAATGAGCTTGTTCTTCAACATTCCCCCACCCCAGGTTCACATGTTTTTAGATCAGCTACGGGGAGTTACATATATATAATGTTTGCAGCAGCAGTTTGTTAAATTTTCAGACTGCGTGAATATACTGGCAATAGCTAGTCTCGGTACTTGCTCTGCCGCCATAATCAAAGCAGCAGCAGCATAGCAGCTTTAATCCGCCAAGACTAAACACATCAACATTGCAATGTTTATTTCCATATTAAATCTCTCCAAGAGTTTTTCATGACAGAAATAAAGTAAGCTAAAAAACGAAACCATATATTTTGAACAATAGTGTAATTTGATATTAATTTTGGTTCATTTTTCATGTTTAATTTTACATTAAATTTTACATATTATGAAATGTGTAGCATATTAACAAAGCGTGTGTATTTTAGTCGAACATAAAAATGTGTAATAAAACTACAGATTTTTTTTCTTGATTTGTGATTTTTTTTTTTTGTTTTTTTTTTTTTTGTAAAAACACATTAACTATCATATATTTTAAATAGTTTAAATGTCAAATAGTTAAAATACCAGAAAGAAAATCTTGTGATGCATATTTAATGAACATGATGAAATGATTAAACATTAAGACACTTTGTATTTCTATGTTTTTTATTAATATTTCTCTATATATAGTTTTTTTATGTACAGCCCTTTGTCAGTCTTGTGGCTGTTTTTAAATGTACTTCATAAATAAATGAATTTTTAAGAATGAAATTTCGGAATTACAGTGCTGATTAAAAGCACTAATTAATTGTCACTTTAAATCCCTTTGCTGCTATCATTTGTCAGCATGACATTTTAAATCATAAAACAAAATGCAAATGTAGCATGAAAAACTTCATCTTTTTAATGTTTTAGTTAGTAAAGGTCAGAAAAAAATAAATAATTTTTTTTTTGTTCATTTTATGCATATGTTAAGCTGAACAAACGATTTCACCCATATTATGACATTTAAAGATGTTTACAATTATTCCAAACATAATAATGAACATTTTAAAATGCGTTTAATGTTCTGTTTTTGTATATGAAATCCCTTTTTTATATTTAATGTTATTTGAATACCAAAATGGAGTGTAACATTTAACCCCAAACTTAAAATAAAACCTCAAATTTGCCTTCCAAGACACATCATGATGTTGTTGCTTTCACCATATTATTGGCAAGGAGGTTTATTCTCTTTAAGTGGAAACCTACATCTCCACCTTCATATGATAGATGGATAAAAGAAATTTGTTTGTGTTTAAAGCTAGAAAAAAATGAGGTTTTCATTAAGAGGGTCTTTAACAACTTTTTATAAAAACATGGAAAACATTGAATTATATTGATACTATTGATCTTGAAGCAGAAGAGAAATAACCCATATTGTATATTTACTGTATTATTTAATAACTCCATTTATTTTTATGATTTTTTTATTTGCTTGAAATTTGTACTTGGTTGTATTGTAAGGTTAGGAGATATGGGAGATTGCGGTCAGAGCAATGTTATTGTTTGTTTTGGTATGTATATGATGTTGTATCTGGACAAACTGTTAATAAATATAATTGGCAAAAAACAAAATTAATAATAAATGAGTCAAATGTTTACTATAAAAAGTGCTTTTCCATCACCAGCCAAAGAGATCCAGTTGATGCATCGTGCTCCAGTTGTTGGTTTGGTGGTCTTGGATGGGAAGGGAGCCCCTCTGCCCGAACCCCTAGAAGTGGCACATGACCTGGCACGCAGTCCTGAAATGCACGGCTCACACCATCTATTGGTTGTGTCAGAGGAGCAATTTAAGGTGAGAATTTGCACAGTACAGTTTGTGTTTCCACTATATGTCTTGTATCTTACCGTAGTTGTGTGTGTGCAGCTTTTTACACTGCCAAAAGTGAGCAGTAAGTCGAAGCTGAAGCTGACGGCGGTGGATGGCTCTCGTGTGCGGCGTGTCGGTGTGGCTTGGTTTGGTTCTCGGACCGATGAACAGTTAGAGAGCTGTCTGGTGGTGCTGACCAATCAGGGGGAGCTCCACGTCATCTCTCTCCCCTCCATCAAAATGCTGGTCCATTATCCTTGCATACGGAGAGAAGACGTCAGTGGAATCGCATCCTGTGTCTTCACCAAATATGGCCAAGGTAAGAAGGAGCTGGCTTTCACATACTGTACACCATTCGATTAGCTGCGAGTATAAATGAAATAAGAATTTCTAAATGTTGTAAAAGGTGTCACGGTGGCACAGTGAGTAGCACGATCGCCTTACAGCAAGAAGGTCGCTGGTTCGAGCCTCGGCTGGGTCAGTTTGCATGTTCTCCCCTTGTTTCCGTGGGTTTCCTCCGGGTGCTCTGGTTTCCCCCACAACTCCAAAGACATGCGGTATTGGTCAATTGGGTTAGCTAAATTTTCCATAGTGTATGTGTGTGAATGGATGTTTCCCGGTGATGGGTTGCAGCTGGAAGGGCATCAGTTGCATAAAACATATGCTGAATAAGTTGGTGGTTCATTTCGCTGTGGCGACCCCAGATTAATAAAGGGACTAAGCTGAAAAGAAAATTAATGAATGAAATGTTGTAAAAGCTAGTAAATGTAAAAGCTGGTATATGGAAACTTGTAGTAGAATAAAAAGCCAGAAGCAGTAGTTAGGGTAACACTAGAATAATGGTCCATTTGTTAATGTATTTACTAACAATAAGTCTGAAAAATCTTGTAAAACATTTATTAATCATACTTCAACATTAACAAATGCAGTCGTTCTCAACCACGTTCTTGGAGGACCACCAACACCATGTTTTGGATGACTCCTTTGTCTGTCAAACACATTACAGATTTTTCAGTCTCTGCTAATGAAGTGATCACCTGAATCAGGTTTGGTTAAGGAGACAAGAAAATCTGCAAAGCTGGTGGTCCTCCAGTAAAGTGATTGAGAAACACTAAACTAATGCATTATTAAAATCCAGTGTTGTGGATGTTAACATGAACTAACGTTTTTTAGCTTTTATAACATTGCCTAATGTTAATCAAGACGAATAAACACCACAATAAATGTATTTCGAATTGTTTGTTCATGTTAGTAAATACATTATCTATAACTAATAGACCTTTATTTCCATTTTAAACATTTAACATTTTAAAGTGTTACCAAAAGAGTCACATTTGTAAGATTGTATTGCCAAGCGCACGACCATGGAGCAGAATGCTTAGCGGAGCGTCACACCACTCAGCTCCACTCACATGCTCTGTCTGCTACAATATATCAGTTCAGTATCAGTTCAGATCACTTTAATTCACTCGCACATTCTCAGTAGCCACATCTGCACCTAAAATTCTGACAGAAACAAAAATGTGAGAATTGTCAGATGTAAACTAAGAGTTCTGAGAGGAAAATTGCAAAATTTTAAGATGTGAACTTTTGAGGGAAATTAGCCTGAATTGTGAGGCGTATATTCTGAATTCTGATAGTAAAAACTGTTGCAAGTAAAAAAAAAAATTGCATTCACTTTTTACAAATTCACCAGTGTAAAGCAGCTTCCATGTGATTGTCTGTGAAACTATTGTCTGGTCCTCTTGTAGGTTTCTACCTGATCTCTCCATCTGAGTTTGAGCGGTTTTCTCTCTCCACCCGTTGGGTTGTGCAACCTCGCTGTCTGGTTGAGCCTCCCCTCCAGATGAGGTCCAAGAGCCCATCAAGCCCTGTTAACAGGGACCTGCTGGATGGAGTACCCACCGAACACAGGTGTGTCACCTTAATGCGCCACCTTAATAATAAATTGATAACACTATAATAGTATGTATACTGCTGGTGTCGATCTGCATCCATCCAAGGTGTCCAGCTATGAGACAGAAGGTTGTTTAACCTGCCGCTCCACTCACATATTTGTGGCTTTAATTAAGTGGATATGCTTCATATAGGGAGCTTGATATACAACAAAAATAATTAAACATACTCAATACAAAAATAAATGCATATGAACGCATAACTTGAAATAAGACAATAGGATTTCACATAGTAAAGCACAACAAGGAGCCAGCGTTCAGTGCTTCCCACACACTATTTTATAAGTAGTATCTATTTAATAAGTACTAGTGTCTAATGAAAAAGTACTAGTGCCCATTATCTAGGTACTAGTATCTAATGAATACATACTAGTATCTATTTAATAGATACTGGTATCTAATGAATAAGCACTAGTATCTAATGAATCAGCACTAGTACTTAATTGAAAAAAACTGGTATCTAAATAATAAGTACTAGTAACATAAAAGTAGATACTAGTACAGGCTATTGATTAAATGTCAAAATGGCTTGCCATACACATGGCTCCTGAATAGCATAAAAGAGAAATAGTGGATTTTTTTTCTTTATTTCAACAGTCGTTTATTTTTAATCTTAACCCATTAAAAAGAAAAAGTTTAAAAAGATAATAATAAAAATTGTGTTAAAAATCAGATTATGTTTTGTTTGTCACATAAAGTCAACATATAGTGTGCTGCTACTATCACAAGTATGTTTCAAACCTGTGGGAAGCACTGGCATTATTAAAGCAGGCCAATAATAATAATAATGATAATACATTTTATTTTTAATGTACTTTTCTTAGGCCCAAAGTACTAAGCTTAGCGATATGTTATGTTATTCTTGTGTATGTGAAAACGCACTAGTCAGTTACTGTGCAATATGTCATGCTTTTTTTTCCTTTTTTTTTTTTTTGGATTGCTCCAATTTCGCTGTACTAAGTTTGTAGTACAGTGACAATAAAGAATCCTGTATCTTGAAATTGCCATTTTATATGCTTGGTGATTAGATTAGTTGTTTTGGACTGCCGTTTTGAACTGAACTGTGTGTCTAGTGTGTGACACCTGGTCAGATTTAGTTTCTTGTTGTAAAATATGTCCAAAGATGTTTTTATATTGATGTTTGTTGGTTTTGTCTTTACAGAAATTTCAAAGGGGACAGTGAAGGATATGGTGAGATTCAGAGTTTTCTTTTTTTTTGTTGTGTGTGTGTGAACTAAGCATCTAATACTAAAACATGCATGTTGTTAGTGCTTTGTTGAATGCTTTCCCGCATTATTCCCACAAATCTTATGCAGATGACTCACAAACACAATCTGTAATTGATGAAACTGGGCCATGTTGAAAATTACAAGTACTAGTTATTTATTTGAGGTGATATGAATGGCAAAGCATCATACTACTGTATATAAACAGCCTTCAAGTGCACTCATGTATAAACTCATATAACCATATTATTTACTGTAATTATGTACAGCTATTAAGAGACCACCTAAATGATCAGTTTCTCTGGATATTTGATTTATCGTTATGTGTTTGAGTAAAGCTATTTTTGTTTAATTTTGTAAACTACTAATAGTATTTCTTCAAAATATAATAATAAAATAAGAAAAATAGACACGCATATACAATAGTATGGCCTAAGAAATAAACCCGCTATTAGATTAGCAACTGAAAGCAACGCATTTGCATTATTTGATTACAGTATATACAGAAGTTAATTTTAGATTATGGTAGTTTATTACCACATTATCCGAATATAAAAGACCTTACTTTTATTTACTTTTTATTATATTTTTATTTGACTCTTGTTTCACATGTCCTATGTAAAAAGCTCTGTGTGCCATACATGTGTAAGTAAATGTAAAAATAATGCAATAAAATCTAAAAACAAAATAATAATAAAAATTGACAGAAAATAAAAAAGGTCACGTTTTCAGACAAATGTCTGCATTATTTCGACGGAGAATGTAATATTAGATTATTATTAATATTATTAATATTAAGGTTTTCTGTTTAATGCCTAATTAAATGCAAATTTATGTGTGTATTAGTGAATTTAAGTGGTCTGAGACTGTAATAAAAAACAAAATAGAGAAGCTGAAAATGTCTAGAAAAAAATAAGAAGCTAAATATTTTTTTCTATTTACAGAAGGTAAAACATTTAATAAATAGTTAAATAATGATTACAATATATGAATAATAATATTAATAATAATAATAATAACAGTAATAATATTTCAGAAGCCTAAATACAAAATTCAGAAGAGTTTAGATCTGTATTTGGTGAAATAACTCATTTTTAATCACAACAAATGCAAATATTTTTTAAAAATGAATTGCTATAAATATGAATAAATTATCATATATTATATATATTTTTTTAATGTGGAAGAAATATTATCAGGCATTTATAGAATAAAACATTTTACTCAAACTTAATAAATACAACAAAGCACTGTGAATTAATTTAATCAAAATATTCTATTAATTGACAAATTTATTATTATATTATTAATTGGATGAACTTAATTAGATATAACTTAAATATAACATAGATATTTAAATTTATATACAATTTGTATCGGTGGCTCAGTGGTTAGCACTGTCGCCTCACAGCAAAAAGGTCACTAGTTCAAGCCTCGGCTGGGTCAGTTCGTGTTTCTGTGTGGAGTTTGCATGTTCTCCCTATGTTTGCGTGGGTTTCTCCGGGTGCTCCAGTTTCCCCCACAAGTCCAAAGACATGTGGTATAGGTGAATTGAGAAGGCTAAATTGTCCATATTGTATGTGTGTGAATGAGTGTGTGTGGATGTTTCCCATTGATGGGTTGCAGCTGGAAGGGCGGTTCATTTCGCTGTGGCGACCCCAGGTTAATAAAGGGACTAAGCCAAAAAGAAAATAAATAAATGAATGAATGAATGAAATTGGCCATAGTGTCTGAGTGTGTGTGAATGAGTATTTATGGGTGTTTCCCAGGACTGGGTTGTTGCTGGAAGGGTATCCACTGTGTAAAACACATGCTGGAATAGTTGGCGGTTCATTCCACTGTGGCGACCCCTGATAAATAGGACTAAGCTGAAAGAAAATGAATAAATTATAATTAAAATAATAATAAAATAATATAATCATAAAATTATGTAATTTAATAACAATATTTAATTAATTATTATTAAATTAATTATAATATTTTTTACTATGTAATAATTCATATAAAATAAAAATAAAAAAGCTGTATTTAAATAAAAGCAAAACATTGCTGTGGCCCGCCAGTACCCACAATTGCAGATTGTGTGAATAACTCCTCTTGAAAGTGTTTGCACGTTTGCGCTGGACTGATCCGTGTGCTTGTGTGTTCCAGAGAATTCTGCTAGACAAGTAATGGAGCATGCTTTGCTCAACGATGAGAGTGAGTACACCAGGAATCAGCAGTTAGACAGCATATTCTCCAGTTTAGACGTCTACACAAATCATTAGAATAGCATAACAGATTGTTGTCGGTTTGTTGTTTGTTTCTTGCTTGCTCTGTTTGTTTCGTGACACAAAAACTACAATCTAAACATGCTGAATGTATTCTAGTGATCATGGTCTGGTCTGTGCAGTCATGTGTGCGCATGATTTGTAACACTGCCATCTGCCCTCACCATAATATTGTCTTATTAATATCTGTGGACGTTTTTGAAGAGAAGAACGCATATTTGAGTACTTTATAGGCAGTTCTTGTGAGGATTAGTGATTTGTGGGTAAAACTGTTTGAATCACATCTTGCTTTAATTCAGGTGTTCTGCAAGAGATCCAGAAGTCTCTAGAAGGAGATCAAACGTAAGGATGTTTCATTTTTGCAGATTTCTTTTTATTAATATTCATCAATGCCTGTGTGGTCTGAATAATAATCTGCCAATCATTTATTCAAAGGACGTTCCTAGAGAACAATCTGAAGACGAAGCCTAAAGCAGGCAATGTGCTGAGCAATGGAGGTAATGACTTTTCTGTTGCTAATTAGCATCAATTGTTATTCTGCATTATAATTGTTATATTGTAATTATTACCCCTGTGGAAAGATTTGGAGAGAATAGTGCTCACCGTCTTCCGGAAGGCATCTTATGGGAATGTGAAATGCAGATCTTTGTCTTCGGGTGCAGTAGTGTGTTGTGTTTGCAGGTTTTACAGATGTTTGGTGGTCCTCTGCACTAATGCTTATGATTTATTTATTGTAATGTGCACAAGCCTGACCTTTTTATATTTCAGTCACTTCTTCATGAAATGCAAAGACGGAGAATGTAAATTGTATTAGCTTATTATTATTAATTTTATTGACTAACATTAATGTTTTCTGTTTAATGCAAAGCTAAATGCAAATGTATCTGTATTATTGAATGTAAAATAGTCTTAGACCTTAAAGCTTTTTTTTAGAGATGCTAAAAACCAAATAAATAATGATAATAATATACTAGTATTATTAATAACACTGTTGTTATTTATATTTTTACTATTATTAATAATAATAATGTAAAATTGTTGATTAAAATATTTTATATCTTTAATTTACACATTTTGTTGACAAAAGTTCTTAAAAATCACTATCAAAAGTAAAATAATAAATATTAAATCAAATAAAAACACAACTGTATCAGTTATTATAATAAATGAAGTATTTTTAAAACAACAATAGGCGAAAATATACCAAAACATGCATTAAACAAAGTTCTCATTCAATACATTTATTTTGGTCTCAAGCTACTTTATTAAATGTATTTATTAAATATTCATTAAAGGCTGGTTTTCATAAACTAATGCAAATTTAAAGTTCAAAGGCTTTATTGTCTGGCACTGTTCCCGCTACAATGAAATCCTTACTTTTAACTTTGAAGGCTGCTACAAGATAGAAATCCCCCCCAAAAAATAACACAATCAGATAATAAGGAACATAAATATAGAGCGTATAATCGTCTGATAAAAGTGTTAGTATTTATGTTTTAATGTTTTTTAATTGTAAATAAAGTGTTTCCATATTATTATTATTATTATTATTATTATTTAGAACTTCAGTGTTTATATTAATATTATTGTAATGTGGAAAATTTGTAGTGCTGTCAAAATATTAATCTAATCCAAAATAAATAAGTGAAATTATTCATACCCCTGGTAAAATCTAACTTTAAGTTGCATTTATTCAACCTGCAAGTTTTTTTTTTTTGGACTATAAAAGACACAGGGTTCTTCCAAAAGATAATAAGATGATGTACAAGAGGCGTCATTGTGAAAAACGAAAAAATATTTCTCAGCTTTTTTTTTTTTTTTTTTTTACATTTAAAAAAAAAAATCTTTAAGTCAGAATTTGCCATGGGTATGAATGATGTCAGGCTTTACTGTATATGTGTACTGTGCATATGTATACACGCACATGCCATGTATTTATTTGAGAAAATTTTTATTTTATTTAGATTTTATCTTTCTAATGCACATTATATATAAATATATATGTAATTATTTTAAGTGTTTATATGTAAATATGAAAGTATTTTATACTTTTTATATATTTATTTTTACCAAGGCCTGGAAAGTACTTAAAAACAAACTTAGGTCCTTAAAGGTGCTTGAATTAAATTTTGAACAATTTGTTTATGGTTTTATTTCAACAATTGTAATCAAATGTCAGAAACATAACAACAAACTGAGAAATTCTTACAATAAAAATCGTTTATATTTAAATCTTGTACAGTAACACTGACAAATAATGCACTTTTGATCAATATTTCAGAAAGCACATTTGAATATTACAAGTATTGAATTCATCAAATTGTATTGAAGTTCATGAACAGGACTGTTTTTGAAAACTACATTTTTAACAAATATTAAGTGTAATGGTAAGTCCAGTAAGGCCTTTCAAGGTGCTACATATCCTGGGGTAAGAATTATAAAGGTGCCTGATTTAAAATGAATTGTGCTTTAGGGTGCTTTCACACTTAGTTCAATTGTCTGGACCGTACCCAAGTTTGATAGTCCCCTCTTGCCACCTTGTCGGTTGGTTTGTGTTCACACTGTCTTTTTTCTTTCTGAACCCCGGTACGCTTGCGTCATCAAGCTGCTGTTGTTTGTACGGCTGTTGCTAGTTGATGGCCACAAAAGCAAAGCAGCAAAATGGAAAGACGCTCACATCGCAGTTATTCTGCTTTTACTGAATCTTTTGGTTTTGGACACACACAAAGTGACTCGCGTCTATCTGCTGCAAAAATATTATAAACGTTCAGAACATAACGCAATGTCTGCAGAAGCTGTTGTTGGAGGAGACAAGCAGACATGTGTTTGCCCTGGCTCAGTCCCGCTTGTAACCAAGGTACAGGACATGATAAACAGGCAGACACACACACACACAGACACATGAATGAACGTTATGAAAATGATAGTTTGTTGTACTGTTGGCGTTTCACTTCCGTTATTTGGTACGATTGCATTCATACCAGAAGGGAACGGGACCAGAGTATGCATGAACCGTACCCCAGACCACCTCTTTCAGGCGGACTCAGATATGGTTCGAGTTCAGAAGACACGTTCACACTAGCTAAATGTGTACCGTACTCTGACGTCAAACGAACCCGGGTGCAGACCAAAAGTGCTAGTGTGAAAGCACCATAAAAAAAGTTCTTGAATCAGCTGTTACCTAATCACAATTAATCATTTGACAGCACTAATAATATATTGTGTGTGTGTGTGTGTGTGTGTGTTTTGTCTTCTGTCCACAGATTGAGCCTTTTTAAATTCCCAGTGCCTGAACGATTGTGGATGCGCTCTTCATTCTAGACTTGCTTCCGATCTGAACACTACTGTTAGTTACCACTACTGAACCATGACAAAGAGAGCGAAACCTCCTACACCCAGACAGGACAGGAGAGAGCGAGGGACCACCACCAGTGCCTGCCAAGACCAAACACTGTATTTCCACTCACTCCATCACACGCTAGCCGCTCACAACACCTCAGCAAACACAGCGGCATTTCAAAGACTCGCAGTTTCTTTTTTAACTTATTTTTTTAATGCATGACTTCCCTTTTGTACCAGATCAATGACCTCAGAGTTTTGCGTAGATGGTGTAAAATACTTGCGTTTGGATGCCATGAGCGGTTGCTGACCATTTAGGGTTGGACGACTAAGGCAGCATTAGCAATAGATGCTAACGTTAAACCGCATACACATTTTAAGTATTCCACAAAAAGTAGTGTTGCCTTTTGCCCGTCCAGGATTCAAGTTCTTATAGGTACTCGTACACTACTGTGTAGTACATATGCTGTAGTTTCTAGGGTGTACAGCTTTCTGAGGGGCTAGGTTTTGATTTTTGGTTTTATTTTCTGGTTTTATTTTTTAACGTAATTCTGTTTTTGTTATGCCACGAATGAACGATGTAATCTAGGAATGTAATTTTAAAAATATTGTAGTCAAATGTTTTTAATATATGTGTATATGAAAAAACTAAATCCGTACCTGTTTTTTTGGACGGTGGGTTACTTCTACGGAGGGCCATATTTTCTGATCGGAGGAAATATTTTGGTACTGTCTCCTGAAATGCTTTTTTAGCGTTTTCTTTGGGGGGGAGGTCTAGAATATATTTTTGTAGAAACATGATGATTATGTATGAGAACACTAATTATTATTCTTTCTAATTTCACACTACAGTCTTCTCAGTAAAACGATTTTTCACACAAACTGTCTTTTTCTTAGTTTTTTTTTAAGAATAAATGTGTTCTGTCTGCATTACAGTGAATAGATGAATGTAATAATAGTCCATATTAAATATAAAGAATATGCAATATCAACTATTCAAGTTTCAGGGTGTTCGCAGGGTCTTAAAAAGTCTTAAATTCACTGAAATATTGTGTTGTAGGTTTTAAATAACTTTAAATGGGTCTTCAATTTTCTCTGTCCAAGTAAAGCTACCAAATTTATATATATATATATTTATTGCAAAGTGATACTGCAAATTCTCCTAATTAAAACCCATAAACTAAAAACAGTTGCACAATTACTCATGATAATAACAGAGCAACATATCCCTTTACATTAGTGGTCTCAAACTCAATTCCTGGAGGGCCGCAGCATAGTTTAGCTATAAACCACCTCCAACTCACACCTGCTTAATAATCTCTGGTAGTCTTGAACACCAATTTGAGACCTATGATTTACATGATCTTCCATTTATATAAAAACGATTTATAAGTAAGGGAATGGACATAATGTTTATAAATAGACATGAAACTTAAGGTTTTATTACAGAAACACATTAGGTTGTATGCATTTGGACCAAAAGTCAACAAGTACTGGTATATATATTTGATTAATCATGTAATTTTCTCTGTAATATACTTTTAACAATGTTAAACATGCCATTGAAAAAAACGAATCATTTATGTTAAAAAAAGTGTATAAAACTAGAGTTTTCTTGTTTTGACACATTAAAATATGTGGCTAAGAAATGATTACATTTGATTCTTGTGGCAAACAAAACAAAAAAGTCCATTATAAAAATTCCTTAGTGTTTAGCCATGTAGAAGTCTTAAATTTAATCCATAATAGTCTTAAAAGGGTATTAAAAAGCCTTGAGTTTGATTTGATGAAACCTGCAGAAACCCTGAGAACAAACTCTGAGTTTGTTTCGCTGTCAGAAAGCTCGATTAAAATCATTATTGCATTAAATCTGAGTAGAATATATGGTGTGATGCTTAACAGCAATCCCCCTTTTATGACAAAAAAGATTTTGAATGGGCAAATCGATGCATAAGTGAAGTTGCAATGAGTGCAAATGTGTGAATTTAGGGAGCGTTTATGTTCTATAGAGTTGGTTCATATAAATGTGCAATAGAATGCATTGATACATTAACTTTTCCCTAAGGAATTGTACCTGGAACAGAAAGGTCTTATTTCACCTTATTTGGAAGGGTCATGAATATTAATGAGCTCTATTCTCATGTTCCTGTCAGAGCTCTCTATGGGGCTGTTTACACCTGTTTGGATAGCTATTCACTCGTGACAGGTGTAAATAAATGCTCTCCGAAACGCATTTGAGATGGATTAAAATCCAATTGCTCACTTCAGGAGGTGGCCCGGGACGCATTCCAGATGAAACTGGACCAGTCTAAATGCATCTGGTAGTTGAAACTACATATGCTAAAAAAAAATTAAAATGTTAATGAGATGTATAAGATATATAGATGGATATATAAGCACAAATGCATAAGTTACAGAAGGCCACAGACGACAGTTTGAGATGGGTTTTTTTAATTATTATTATTATTTTGTTCCATTTCATTTTTTGACCATGAAATGAAAAATTCAAATCAGAAATCAGACAGCTATCTCACTCGAAAAAAACTATGAATTGACCAGGTGTAAACAGTTGCTATATGGCTCATGTCTCTAATACTCACAGTGTGATGTACTCAGAAATACACATGTACAAAATAATCCTACTTCAGTTGTCAAAAACATTTGGATAAATCGAGTAGATGCCTTGACAAATTCAGTAATTTCAAATCAAGTTAAAAAAAGATTCGTGTTAGCAATCTGTCCATAACAGCTGCTGAATTATGTGTTACAAATAAAATATAGGCTAAATTTAAATTATACGCAATAAAAGGGACAGACGGAGATATATTTACAGTGTATTTCATGGATTAATGTATCTGAAAACAGGCATGAATTAATAATCTCTCTGTAAACATGAGTTCTAATAAGTTTATTGCTGTTCTTTCCAGAGAGATCACACGAGAGCTGAATGATATGGCATGTTTGTGCATCATGCATTAAACAACTTTTCATGTGTTTTTTGCCTCAATAAAATCACACGTCTGTTGCCTCATTACAAACATAAGTGGCAAATGTCACAATATACGGTACATGTTAAACTAACATAAGATACAGTTAAACAGACCTTATGTCACTTCAGAGTGGCACTGAATGAAGCAATAATGCATATTTCCTGAATTTTGTATTCTGACAACTTGTAAACAGATGAGATGCTTGGTACCTGGTTAAATTACCCGAGGGCGGGTGCGAATTATGGGTGGGTAATTATAAGGTAATATTAACATAAACTTAACACCCCCCATAATCGTTCAAACCATTGTCAATTCATGATGTGCGCACTGCAGGGGTACAGGTACCAAATGATAGACACTGAAAGTGTTCAAAATGACATGTTTTGTTGTAAAATAGATGTTTGAATAAAAGTAAATTTCATTAGACTCATAGGGCCCTACCATACACTGGGCGCAATAAGGCACAAGACACGTTTGGCGCGATTTAATGCAATTTTCAGACCAACGCAACCTTACTTTTCCCGTTTTCCACCACGTTGTTTAAATAGCAAATCCATTTGCGCAGCTTTATGGACTCATGGGTGTGCAGGTCTAAAAAGTAGGTGTGTTAAGGCACATTGTTGACGCGTTGCTGTTTTGAGTAACTAAAATAGACTGTGCAATTTGCTATTTGGATTTGCTATTTAAACCACATGGTGCAAAACATGAAAATGAGTTTGCGCTGGTCTGAAAATAGCAACAACTCATGCCAAACACGTCTTGTGCCTTATTACACCGGGTGTATGACAGGCCCCTTAGACTACGCCACTTAGACTACGCAGATCGTTAAAATAGAGCCCATAGTGTGTTTAACTCGTTGTGCATCCCTACTTGCACAAGTTAAACAGTGAGCACAATCTTTTAAGATCATCCATTCATCGGTGCATGCGTGCAAACTTGTCACAGTTCTGCAAAATTTTCAGTTTTATGTCAAAATAAGGTTGTATTTGAGAATAGCAGGTCTGTTGAAATCATCCATCACAGTTACTGTATACGTCAGAATCCAACGATTATGCAAAAATGTTTAAATAACAAATAAGATCATTGTATTAATTTTAGGGAATTTGGCTCGATGAAGCACTCGTATGACACAGGCTACTGAAGATAATGTCAAAACATAATTTTGAAGTATCCTAAGTAAAGTGTCGAGGTTCAAAAACTTCCGAAAAGATTGTTTTCTTACTTGCTGATCGTTTGAAATCGCCACTTCATAGTGAATATTGTGTTATTATAAGCCAAATCAAGCCATTAAAGGGACATTTTATGTAAAATAGAATGCTCAAACTTTCCAGTTTATTTATTTATTTTGTTTAATTACATTTAATAATAATAATAATTAATTTTATTTGTAAATGGCACCTTTCTGGACACCCAAGGTCGCCTTACAACAAGCAACAACAAATTAAAACAATTAATAAAGCGTTGCTAAACAAAATTTTAAAGGAGTGACAGGTATAAACACATTGTGAGTATAAAATAACATGGAAAAAGATTTTTTAAAAAGCCTGCTTAAAACGATGGGTCTTGAGACGAGATTTAAGTGTGTGAAGACTATCACTGCTCCTTGGGTCCAGGGGAAGTGAGTTCTATTGTCTAGGAACCGTGGAGCTAAAATATCTGGCTCCCATTGTGCTTAATCGAGCACTAGGGAGAAAGAGTTGGCTGATCTAAGAGTGCAAGAAGGGGTATAGATATGGAGAAGTTCGGTGAGATATTGAGGAGCAAGATTATGAAGTGCCTTGAAAGTGAGAAGTAATATTTTAAAATCAATACAAAACTTTACCGGAAGCTAGTGAAGCTGATAGAGAAGTGGTGTGACATGCTCGTTTTTAGAGATGACACGAGCTGCATGGTTCTGAATCAGTTGGAATTTATGGAGAAGTTTAGAAGGAAGCCCAGTGAGAAGTGGATTACAGTAGTCAAGACGTGAAGTAACTAATGCATGGATGAGAATTGTGCTGTGTTATTGGTTGTGAGAGAAGCATGGAGATGAGCAATATTTCACAGGTGGAAATATGCAGTAAGCGTAATATTATTGATGTGACGAGAGTGTGCCATCCAAGATGATACCCAAGCTTATGACCTGCAGAGAGTATTTATATACCTTTATATCTTAAAGTTAGCCCAAAATATAAACCTGTCTATGTTTTCCATTGCTGCTTATGAAGGGGGTTGCAGCTTTTTAAATTTCATTAAAAAAAGAAATGTCCTTTGCTTGGATAGATTGTCATACACATAGCCAAGAGTTTTGATCATCTATTATTGAGTGTTGCTTTGTTCCCTAATCGCAGTAGCTCAGATGTTTGCCTGATATTGGACACCATCCCTTAGAAAATCCCAGAGAATAGCTGTTTACGCCATTGGCCAAACAGCAAAAGAGAATTTCCAAGCACACAGAGAATTTACTCATTTAATTTCTTATATTAGTTGAACGGATCAATTAATTTAAGAACTGGCAAAAAAAAAGAGTAATTCTAGATGTTTTACGTTTATTTCTCACTCAATATATTATCCTACTTACTATAATTGACATATCTTTATGATGGCAAAGGGACGGACGATTTTGAAAGTTTATTAAAGAAATGTCTTCTAGAATTTCCTTGTGTGTAAGCATCTGTCAGAGTGTTTCTCCAGCTCTCTCATGTATCAACACCTTTTGTCACCCCTGCAGTGAAGCCTCTCACCTTTCCACCGTCTGTTCGGCAGCTGACGATATGAATGGCTGCATAAATATATGGTGTCCCGTCAAATATAAATTATTCACTAAAGCCTTTGAATGTCTATGGATGATTGTGTGGGTGTGTGTTTGTGCAAGAGAGACAGAGTAGGTGTTTGCGTCTAGTCACGGGAGGAATCTGTGGAGTGTTTATGACTAGCAGAAATCCTCTCAAAACTTCCTCAATGCCTCGTATGTTCCTGAGAAGACAGGTAGGCCATTTGTTATTAAATGGAAGTAAGCCTAGCTTGTAAGTTGTTTATGCTGGTTGTTCATTTTCGTGTGATTCTTGAGTTAACCCACATTTAATTTAGTTTTTGAATATATCTTGAACAGAAATGTAATTTGAACACTTGGAAGTTTCATGATAAATACCTTAAATCAAGTATACTTGATCTGTCAGTATCTAAAGTCACATCTCTAATGGCATTATTGAGAGTGAAAAACCTGAAACCTAGCCCTAATGGTGACTATTAGGTCAAGTACACCTTGCACTGTAGTTGAAAGACATGACATAGGATCTCTGCCCATGGCAGTTTAGGTTGCTGATAAGAATCAGTTTCACCTGTCCTGTACAAAGGTTCAAAATTAGTACAAGTTTTGCGAACAGAATATATAGCATTTGTAATGATATTAAGATACTGATACCTTCTTGAAGCATATTTTTGAAATCTTTTAATCTGTAAAAATGTTTTAATATTTTTAGATCTTCAAAGAATTGTCCTGACATTAAGGGACAAAGTAAAAAAAAAAAAAGGTCTCTAAGGTTATTTTGATCTAGAATCATGCCTCCAGCGAAATCCCCCAACAAGGGCAGAGGAGGGAAACAGAAAGCGGTGACAGAAAAGACTGACAAAAAAGAACCACTACCAGCTCAAAAACGAGGAAAGAAGGAATCTCAAAATAATAATCAAAGTGGGAAAGGGGATAAATCTTCAAAGAAGGAAGAGATACCAGGGGAAGGGAAGAACAAAAAGGATGGGAAGAGAACTGTGAAAAGTGACCAAACCGAGGCACCAGAAGAGGAAGAGACTGAAATGGAGACGTCTAGACAGAAAGCGAGAAAGCAAAATGGTAAAAACTTACCTGCCAAGGTGAATAATGGCAATACAGGTAAAGGGAGAGCTGGGAAAATTGTCAAATCAAAACCCGACCAGAAAGAAAAACAAACCAAAACTCCAGCAAAAGGTGGGAGAAGGAGAGGTGCTAAAGTGGTTGATACAGAAGAGGACGAATCTGAGAGCGAGAAAGCAGAGAGTTCAGAGAAAGAAAGTGATAAAGAATTCAAGGATGAGAAGAAGGAGGGGTCAGATGTTGTTGAGGACACTGCTGAGACTGAGGCAAGTGCATTAAGTGGTCAAGAAGAGCAGTCAGATGTAGACAAAAAATCTGAAGGGGAGGAAGTAGAAGAAGAACAAAAGACAAGTGAAGAGGAGGGCAATTCTGATGTACCTACTGAAAGTAAAAGCATAGAAGAACCTGTTAGCAGTGCAGAAGAAGTAGATTCACAGGAGGTACTAAGTGATAAAGGGGAGGTGAGCACTCTGGGAGAGACGACATCGGTGAAAACAGCACCTCTAAATCTGTCAGTCCATCTTCAGGGACAAAAAAAGATGCTAAAATCCAAGATATTACAAAAGAAGGGGCCTTCGAAAGGAGAGGACCCTAAAGAAGACACTGTTTCTCCAAAAGCAGTACAAATGAAAGCAATGGCTCTTTCCAAAGGTGGCGCCACCAAAGGTAAGTCTCAAATTCTACAGTTGGCAAGTAAAACAAAGGCTATGGCCAAGACAGAGGAGTCAGATCAACAAGAAGATAAAGAAGCAACCCCAACAAAAGGCCCCAAAGGGTTGTTGAACAAGCAATCTCGTATGCTGTTTTCAATGAAAGGCAAAGGAAAAGCTGATAAAAGCAAGAGTGTGAAAGAGAAACCTCCAAAAGAGACTGAAGATGCTGTTGAAGAACTAAAACAAGATGCATCTGAGAATATAGTGGAAGACGAAGCTGAGCCTGAAGAAGAGATGCCCTCAAAGTCAACAGAGCGTTTAGTGGCCCGGAAAAGAGGCATGGCAACATTGCGCCGTGTTTCAGGATGGATTCAGAAGAAAATACCAAAAAGCATTCATGTTCGAAGAAAACTATCGGCTGTCACCCAAGCAATCGGGGTCTCAAAATGGCTCCCTGCTTTGGCACTGAAGAAGAAGGGTAGCAGAGACAAGAAAAAGAAGAATATCATCCGACATAAGATGCTTATGAAAATGTCAAGTAATGGGAAATCAAAGAAGGAAGAATCAACCTCAAAAGATTCCAAGAATGAAGAGGGTACTACAGCTCATCCCCAGGAAGAGTCCTCTGATGACCCTTGTTCATCTCCACAAGATGTAGAGGAAAAGGCTAACTCGGGAGATGCCAAATATGCAATTGTGTTACCAAGAATGAACAAAATTGGCAAGGCAAAGGAAGCCACCGTTCCATTGACTGGCACCAGCACAGGCAATGAAGGCACCACAGAGCGTAAACCACCAAAGCCAGGTGCTCGTCTGGTTCTTCCAGTCAAGCCAGACCTTAGCCTGCTAAAATCTGTTAAGAAAAGCACTCAACTGAGTGGCAGTGGTAAGACTGACGGCACAAAATCTCAAGGGATTGAGAGGCAAACAGAGATTAAAGCAGACACAAAAGAGCCAACATCAGGCATCAAAGAGGGTACAAGCATACTACAAGCCGCCAAGGGAAAACTTGGGGGATCGCAAGTAAACCTCACCAAGCTGCCCATGTCTAAATCTTTACTTAATGGTGTAAGTGCAGGACAGAGCAAAGAAGTGGAGAGGAATCTAAGGAAGACAACGGTACCAGTAGAACCAGAGACATGGAGGGATGCAGGAATCAGACCTGCCTATGAGGAGGATGTAGACCGAGAGGTGGCAGAACTGATGGGTGAGGGTCTTTTGCCCTCCCCAATGGAGATGCACTGGGCGCAGACTCAGCAGATGTGTGGGGATCCACAAGACTGGCTACGCTCCGAGAACCTCCTGCCCCACCAAACAGTGGAGAAACTCACTAAATGGACAGTGTATCAAGATGATGAACATGCTCACATTATTCCAACCCATAATGGCAGAGGGCCATGGGAATCTGAAGATCCGACGCAAAACATGCTAGAGGAGAGACTTAACAGCACACAGGTATGAAATATGCAATAATTCAAGGTGTATCAAGTGATTTTTACCACATGATGGCTGCGTCCTAAATGGCACACTATGCACTTATGCACTATGTACTTATGCCCTTGCACACTTAACAGCATTGTATATGAATGTGGCGTCGTCCCAAATGGAATACTAACTTTTTTTACTAAGCGGAAATTCAAATTGTTTCCCTGATGACATTGAACAATTGCAAAATTAGCTAAATAAATTACCAAACTATTAAATAATACCTGCAATGAGTATAACTGCATTCACCATCAGGAGGTGCTATAATCACTCTCATAGGAGAATTTTGGTTTCACAATCCAAAATAAATAATGTAATCCAACATAAGTGCCCGAAAGCTCGGCCCCTTCCAAAGCAGCAGCCGTTGAGTGCGTGAAATGTCCAACAACAAGTCCATCATCCAGATAATTAAAGTGCACTTATTATTTTTAGTTTTCAGTCTGAATGCACTACTTACACTATTTATATTACAAAATGGCGTAGAATAGTGCATAAGTATGTGAATTGGGATGCACCTGATGTTGATATTTGAAAACAACAAAACATACACACTCATGATACACACTCAAAACTTTGATGTTTTACTTCAGCCACAATATTCTTAACCATGACCCTCTTTTAGTTTGCTACAAGGCAATGATGCGCAAAAAGAAAGGCCCACCCCCTCATCACTGTTCCGTTACAGTTAGAATTACATCAATATAATGAAATAAAAGTCTCAGCAACTTGCGGTTCATGTGGACTTTAACACTTACCCTTTGAGTTACTAGACACAGCCCTTACTGCTGATTGGCTGCAAATGTGTTGTGGCACTCATCGTGGTCAAAAGTATTTTTTTTTTTTTTTTAATGCACCTTTAAAGGGCACCTATGATAAAAATCATCTTTTGCAAGCTGTTAGGACATAACTGTGTGCAGGTATAGTGTGTTCACAGTCATATTGGGATGATATAGAGAAAATAAGTCTCTTTTTTTTTTTATTTCCTGACGTAAATAGGATTCAAATCCCTCCCATTTTAAGGGCCCAACTTGACGTAGGAGTTCGGTTTCTGCGCCCACCAAATTGATTAACAGCCACATATTAACAAGTCTCTGTAGTAACGCGTATAATTATATCAACGAGACACTACTTATATCAACTAGACTAGCAACAGGGATTAAAAGATCTGTTCAGCTCTCTGTGATCATCAATCATCATCAAATGTGATCAAGAATGAGTTTTACAAGTTTAAAAGGTTTTTAAAACAGTGTATGTTTGTAATGAATTACAACGATTTTACCGTCTTTATTTTATCAACACAGCCGCGTGTCAGTACAATTATAAAAGAAGACCCTTCAATCCTGGTTTGTGGACGTTAAATCAGGTATATTTTGTACATTAATATAACAGATATCCATACAGCAGTGGATATTAACGTGCATCCTGTAACATTTGCCGTGCAAAAACAGTGCAAAGTTAAACATGCGTGGTCTGTGTGTGTGTGTCTGTGTGTGCATGAACTGTGTAACGACATTGTGTGTGACTCATCGTTGCAGAAAGGCTTGAATTAACTTCACAACAAATACATCAAATAATCATCTGGAAAGTTCATTATTGTAGTATTTCTCACAAACATTACGTGAGATCTGCTTCATTTATGTCTGTCACTGTGCTGTTTATCTGATGCAGCCTAGGCGGAGATTGAGGCACACTCTGATAGGCACGTGGGAACGGTGGGCAGGGAGAACTAGCATTAAAGGCACAGGTCACAAAAACAGCTACATTATGTTCAAAGCATTCTAATGTTCTGAAATATACCTTTCAGAACTTTAGAATGCTTTGCTTTGAACACAATTATTTAGAAATAAATAATCTGATGGGTGTTTTGAGCTGAAACTTTACAGACACCTTCTGGAGACTCAAAAGACTTATCTTAAATCTTGAAAAAGGCATAAAATAGGTGCCCTTTAACATAATTCTTGTTAAGTTTGATTTAGCATATTTTTGATATTTGATTCTGCAAAAAAAATTGTCTGAAATGTTTGTTTGAATCCGAGGAGGAAGTTCTAGCTGGGAAAGAGTGTGGGTGTTATCCACATGTCTGCCCTTCGGGAGCTCTCAGTGACAGCTCAACTCTACTTACTTTACTTTCTGCCCCAGGTAATGATGCCAGGAAGCAGCCAGGCTGTGGAGGTGGATGAGGTGGAAGATTTGGCACAGCTGGAGTGAGTCATCACAGCAATCACCTGATGTAAACTTCCTCATGTAGACATTACAACAAAAGCCACAGTCAAATGTTGATTATATGAACAAAGCTATTTGACTTTGAGCGTTGTTTAATTGAAACATTACTTTAACCAAAGTGTCCATCTTTTCCCAGAGAGGTGTGTGAGAGTTCTGTTCTGCTAAATCTGAAGAAGCGATTTCATCGGGATTCTATTTATGTATGCATGACCTTTTCTAGACAATCACATATTTCTTTATCTCATTCAACTGTTTTGTTTTATTTAACTGTTATTAAAACATTTGAATAGGTTATGGGTTACTTGAAACATGTTGTTCCAGTACCCTGACACTTTTTTCATATTCAGAACACAAATTAAGACATGCTGTTGTGAGATGTTCAAAGTCCAGAAGAGGAACCAAGAACATTGCCAAAACATTCTATGTGACTTCAGTGGTTCAACTGTAATCATACGAAGCATGAAGAAACTTTTGTGCACCAACAAACTGTAAAAATGACATTTGGTTGTTCTATTTCTGGACATAGAATGTCTTGGGACCATTGCACCCTATGGAGAATGAGAGAGCTCTCGGATTTCATCAAAAATGTCTTAATTTGTGGTCTGAATATGAAGAAAGGTCTCAGGGGATTGGAACAACATGAGGGTGAGTTATTAATAGCAGAATTTAGATTTTTGGGTGAACTAATCCTTTAATAAATCCAACAGACATATATTGGCAATATGCTCCTGTCCATCAACCCCTTCAAGCCTATCAACATTTACACTGAAGAACTGAGGCTGCAATACCAGGGTAAAGAGAAGCACAATAATCCACCGTGAGTGACTACAGATTATAGGTCTGTATTGTTATTTAAAAAATATTAGCAGTGTCGTTAAAAGACATATGTTTTTGGCAGTCATATATATGCCACAGCGGATGCTGCCTTTTGCCAGTCTCAGAATACCACGCAGGAGCACTGCATTATCATAAGGTTAGAAGTATGTTACAAATGCATTTACAGTGCAACAATTGTCCATTACATTAAGGTAAAGTGTTTCTATATTATACATTTGAATAAACGTAGATTGTCTCAACAGTGGACAAAGTGGATCAGGCAAGACAGAGGCCACCAAGCTTATTGTCCACTACCTGAGTTCCATGTATCAGGGCAGAAATGATAAATTGCGACAGGTAAATCAATTTATCAAGCCATATGGAAGATTAGGTTTGAAATATGAAGACAGAATCTCATAACTCTAATGGATAATCTGCCTCTCATCAGCCAATGGAGGTTTTGCCCATTCTTGAGAGCTTTGGTAATGCCAAAACAATACTGAACAATAACTCCAGCCGATTTGGAAAGTACCTACACATCCACATACTCCAGTAAGTACCATTGCATATTGTGAATCTGATTTCAGGTGTGATGTGAGCAAGAAATTATCTTCTGTTCATTTTTTTTCAGGGGTGTTGTTGTCGGGACGTCGCTGTCGAAATATCTTCTTGAAAAATCGCGAATTGTCTTTCAGGTTAGATGTTTATTCATAAGCTGACACTTTAGTGAATGTTAAAGGGAACAATTTTTTGGGAAATAGGTACATTTTACCTTTTTTTCATTCAGCTGACCTGGTGGAAGAACTTTTTAACTTTCAGCTTAGCATAAATCATTGCGTCAGATTATACCATTAACATCTCACTTCAATTTAAAAAAAATCAAGCAGGCACAGATGTTAATATTAGGTTAGAGTTAGGTTGTGATGTTGGGTAACCAAAATTCAATGTCTAGCCAGCCAGTGTCTCAGAAAAACATTATTTTGACGTCCAATAATAATGTCAAATGACGTTGATGTTTGGTGGATTTTTGGTTTTGCTTGAAAGGGACCAAAATCCAACATCAAGCCAACATCTTAAACCAATGTCATATTAATTTCAAATACTGACATTTATTCGTCAGGTATGACAACAAAAATCCAACATCTGATAGACATCATAGTGGTAACATTCACACAACGTCAAGCTGTAAATTGTTGATATTTGGTTGTTTTTAGGTTACTGTACATTGGAAAGTAACCAAAATCCTACCTCAGTCCAACATTAGACACTGACGTTGGTCTGATGTTGGGTTCTGACGTCAACCTGATTTTCGTTTCCTCCTAAATTGCAACGTCCCACAACGTTGGCGTACAACATCAATCTGTTGTCAAGTTGATGTCCTGTGCCTGCTGGGAAGAGTTTTGATCATTTTCATTGTGTTCTAAGACCAACTTCTAGGTCGATATGGCTAGGAACTATACTCTCATTCTGGCATAATAATCAAAGAACTTAGCTGTTGTATAATGGCTGCAGCTGGCACAATGATATTGTGCAGCACCTGAAAATAGTCCCCAGCTAGATAAAAGCACTGCATAATATTATTGCGCCTGCTGCAAAACATGAATGCAAAATATTTAAATATGAAAATGATCAAAAATATTTTTTTGAAAAATTTTGTGAGATGCTAATGATCTAATCCGATACAATGATCTATGCTAAGCTAAGCTAAAAGGGCTCCCGGAGATTGGCTGAATTGATTAAAAAATGGTGAAACTCAACTGTTTAACTCTAGGGGAGTTATAAAATGAGCCCATTTCCAAAAAAAGTGGAGTGTTCCTTTAAATGAATAGAATAAAATGCTATGATGTTCCTTTAGACTAAAGAAGAAAGAAACTATCATGTGTTTTATGAGCTGTTGGCTGGGATGAATGAGTGGGACAAGCAAGATCTTTACCTGCAAGGAGCTGAAACTTACTTCTACCTCAACCAGGTAAAACATAAGCCCATAAGTTGCCCTAATATTTGACTGATTTTTATGAAATTTAAATACATTTTTAAGGGCAGGGCATGTGAGCTGCTAGGTAAACATGACAAGCAAGATTTCATACTCTTGGTCCACTGCTTGGAGACAATTGGTTTACATGCAGATCAGCTTGCAACAATCTGGGCCATTCTCTCATCGATCCTGCAGCTGGGCAACATTTGCTTTAGCTCTTATGAGGTACTGATGTCTGGATTATTCCACTTAAGGACAGCTTTAACTTACAGGAATCATATGAAAAGCTGTGTCTGTTTGTCTCCTCGTTATATTAGAGTGAATCGTTTGAGGTTGCCCGTATTTTTAGTGAAGCTGAAGCTCGGAGAGTGGGAAACCTCCTTCAGGTGTCTGCTGAGGCCCTGCAGACGGTCATCACACACCGGGTGACTGTGAGCAAGTTGCACGCACTCTCAAACAAATACACATTCACCTCTTCACATGCTTGTTGAAGAGGGATATTCCTGGTTCAGAATAGTTAAAGAGCCCCTATTTGCATTAAAAAAGGTAATTTTTGGGTTTTGGGGTCTCCAACAACAGGTTGATATGCATGCAAGGTCAATAAAACACTTTCATTGTCTTATAATATGCATTTATTTTTACATAATTATCCCAAACCCCTCTCTAACACGAAGCTAATCAAGACAGAGAGAAACGCCCACCACGGCTATGAAGTAACACACAGAGTATGTGACACTGAGCTCAATGCAGGAATGCAATAAAGCAATGAGGTTAAACACCAGCATATTACTCTACTCTTAACGCTAACCCCGAGTAATAACAACGACATGCATTCTTTATTAATACACACAGTGGCAAAAGTTTAACTATTTTGAAAATTGGCCACTTGTGTATGAACAGCTGAGGAAAGCTGATGGCAAAGGAAAACGGCAGAGGATCGCGAGTTCAGAAACGGATTAAATCGGTAAAGGAAGAAGCACACAACAGGTGTTCAACGTGGTTTTGGACGCGATATGTGAACAGCCCCATAAAGATTTAACATGAGAGATACAGTACAAGTACTGATCTCTAATAGATACGTGATTACAAGCCGCACGGAGCGATTACAACTTACAACACACAATTAAACACATATTTTGCAAACTACAGAAAACAAGGCAACAATTTTAATTACACTTACATGTTATGATCCGGAGGAAGAAGAAACTGGTCCATGCAACAGTTACTGACAAAGTCCCTGTCAAAATCTGACAAAGTCCCATACATAATAGTCTCTGCTGCTCCTTCCTTTAATAGTAAAGGGCTGATGAATCCCACGTTGCAACGTAGGTTATTGTATCACAAATCAGAAAAATGACAGGAACAAACAGCACTAGGTTGGCTATACTGTGGTATTGTTGTGAAAATGAACTTTAACCCTTTATTCCCCGCAGCTAAATCTCCATCTGTCAGTGATCGTCATCTTCGTGTCATGATCAGTCCCGTGATCCCCACTCTCCGCTAGTGTCTGAAGGGAAAGGCGCGTTCATGTTTTACCGGATCCGGCACTTCATATTTAGTGATGTACCGTATCGACGTCGACGTGTTCTAGCAAAAGATCCGAACTCAACTCAATTCATTTATTCAACTCTGTGTCGACTATTTTGTTAAAGAATCATTAGCTTTAAACATGGTGCAATTTCAGATTTAAACCTCAGCTGGATGTTTTCATTCACTTAGAGCTGTTACACACTGCATGGAAGCTCATTTTCAAAAACCCACAATAGGGGCTCTTTAAGCTCATTTGACAGCATTCTTAGTGTTATATTAATAATAATTTCTGCTTGTCTTTCATTTTCTAATGAAAAAGCAAACTGGTGTGTCAGATTGACCTTTTGTCATTTTTAAATAATGATATTGATGATAACACAATAGAACTAATAAGTAAAAATCTAGGTATGTACTTTTTAAACCCAGAATATTCCTTGAACACAAGCAGTGTAGCCAAAGAACGTGTTTTTTCTGTCTTACCACAGGAAACAACTTATGATAGGATCTACTGCCCTCTATCTGTGGAAAGTGCCATTGAATCCAGGTTAGCCGATGAAATGTTTGAAACTTCATCGGAATCATGTTGTATTTGAGAAATTCTGACAGGTTGCTCTTGATTTAGAGATGCGATTGCCAAGACGCTGTACTCTGTGCTGTTTGACTGGCTGCTTGAACGCATCAATGAGTGGCTTATCCCCACAGAGATGGACAGCACCGTTGGGATTGTGGATATTTATGGCTTTGAGGTATCCTGTCCCTCGTTATATAAGTGTCAGTTTTACTATTAGATTTCGTGTCTTTTTAATTTATATTTATTTAACATTTATAGCTAAAGCATATAAAGTATGTGCACAGTGGCACTGAATTTCCCATCTGTTAAATACATATAGAAAGCCCTCTGAGAGGTATGTGGGCGAGAACTGAACAAATGTGTGTTACAGGACCTGTGTGTGAACAGTTTTGAGCAGCTGTGCATAAACTTCGCCAATGAGCAGCTGCAGCAGTTTGTGAACAGAGCCCTGGTGGCACAAGAGCAGGTCAGTGTTTGTCCTCAGCAATTATATATTCTCACCTTTTTTCATTTAAAATAGTTGGTATATATATATATATATATATATATATATATATATATATATATATATATATATATATATATATATATATATATATATTTACCTGTTAGCCTAAAATTAGAAAGTTTTATTTAAGTTTTTAGAAGTGTACTTAAAAAGTGGAGAAGTGGTTAAATACAATATATATATATATATATATATATATATATATATATATATATATATATATATATATATATATATATATATATATATATATATATATATATAATCAAACATTCTTTTAAAAAATCCTACTATGAAATTATAAAGTTAAAGTGTGCTCACACAGGTGAGTGGGCTTAACAAACCACCTGTGGAAACACGCTTCACTCTACTCTCTCTCTCTCCATCAAAAAAAAAAAAACACTCCCCCTTACTCTACCACCTAATTCTCTGAGCACTACCAGCTTCTTTGTGTAATTAGCATAATTTGTATAATTAGCACAATAATTGCCTCTTCTTGTTTAATTTCTGAATGTCTTCTCAGTTGTAAGTCGCTTTGAACAAAATACTAAGTTTTTGCCAAATGACTAAATCTAGATGTCTAAACCAAATAGTTCACCCAAAAATTTTAATTCTGTCATCATTTGCTGACCCTTCCACTGTTCGTAATATATTTGATTTTCTTTCTTCTGATGAAGAGAAAAGAAAATATATATGAAGAAAAAAATGAAAAATCTGGAAACTTCCATAGTATTTTTCATAGTATTATCCTACAATTGAAGTAAACGGCTACTGATATCCAACATTTTTCAAAATATCTTCTTTTTTGTTTTTTCATTGTAAAAGAGAAATACACTATCTGACAAAAGTCTTGTCGCCTATCCAAGTTTTAGGAACAACAAATAATAACTTGACTTCTAGTTTATTGTTTGGTATCAGAAGGGGCTTTTATGAAAGGCAAAGGCCTCTAGATAACATATTTTACCAAAATAAAATATGATAATGCCTTAATTATTAATTATTTAATTTGGACAGTAAGGTCTGACTTTGCTTAGACAAAAGTCTTAACTAACAAAAAGTATGAGATGGAGGGCCATCCTGCTGAAGAATTTGCCCCCATTCCTGTGGTTTGTAATGTAATGGGCAGCACAAATGTCTTGATACTTCAGACTGTTGATGTTGCCATCCACTTTGCAGATCTCACACCCCCATACTGAACCCCAAATCATGATTTTTCTTTCACCAAAATCTACCTTCTGTCACTTTTCCAAATGATCAACTAGAAGTCAAGTTCTGATTTGCTGCTCTTAAAACTGGGATCGACGACAAGTCTTTTGTCAGGTAGTGTAAATAAAAGGTTGGAATCATATGAGGGAATGGTGAGTAACTTTTCATTTTTGGGTGGACTGTGCTTTTAAGCTATTACAGCCCAAAATAGGGCTTTCCAGGTAAGACTGGAAATAATGAGTACTATAGAGGATTGAAATTGTTGGCTGTTTGTGTGTTTGTATTAGGAGGAATACAGTGCAGAGCACATCCAGTGGTATCCTATAGTTCTGGAAGATTCTAATGGCTGTCTGGATCTCATCTCAGCACGACCGTACGGCATCTTGCGCATCCTGGATGACCAGACTTCCCTTCCTCAAGTAATTGCACTTTTGAGCTTCGGGCTAGAGATATTTCAGTTAAGTGTTAATCTGAAAGTCAGTGTACCTGTGTACAGTCTTAAAAAATGAAAAGCTCCTCACCATTAACTCAAGTGGATTTAATTTTCTTTCTGTTGAACACCAAACCAAAAATTCTGAAGAATGTTAAAAAAACAGCCATTGACTGTTTTTTATTGTAGGAACAATGCAAAAATACTATTGAAATCAATGACTGCTCTTGTTCAGCATCCTTACAGTGTAACGTCTTTTATGTTTAACACAAGAAAGAAACTCAAACAGAAGTGGAGGGTGAGTAAATGATAACAGATTGAATTATTATTTTTGGTAAACTACGCTGCAAAAATAGTTTTTGTCTCGTTTCTAGTTCAAACAGTGGTGGAAAGAGTACTGAAAAATCATACTTAAATCATACTTAAGTTAAAGTGCTATTACTTGCCTAAAAATAGAGTGCATGTAGAGTAAAAGTATCTGTTGTAAATATTACTCAAAGTATGAGTAAAAAGTAGACCTTGGAGTAGTGAGTATTACACTGTAAAAAGCTGATGCATTTACATATAATTTGTGAATGTGTGTAAACGTAACATTCTGTAGTGCATTCAGTTATTGCCTAGCAGGCACACAGTGTCATAAGACGTTAATATTAGGTTAGATTTAGGTCGTGATGTCAAGTGACCAAAATTCAATGTCTAGCCAGCGTCTAAGGACAAAGTTATTTTGATGTCCAATAATGATGTCAAATGACGTTGATATTTGGTTGATTTTAGGTTGTGTTAGAAAGTGACCAAAATCCAACTTCGGGCCAACATCTTAAACCAACGTCACATTGATGTCAAATACTGACATTTATTCATCAGGTATGGCAACCAAAATCCAACATCTGATAGACGTCAAGCTGTAACATCATTAGACGTTGATATTTGGTTGGTTGTTGGACATTGACGTCAGCCTGATGTTGGGTTCTGATGTCAACCCGATTTTCATTTCCAAACAAAATGCAACGTCCCCACAACATTGGGGTACAACATCAATCTGATGTCATGTTGACGTTTTGTGCCTGCTGGGTGTTCAAGGCCATTTTGGTCATCATACAGTAAACATCCGTCATCTTCTCATCAGTTACATACATCTAAACAATCTCTGGGTCAATGTGTGTAAAGATTTTGGACATCTTCTTTTGGACACTTTCAATGCTTCCTTTTAATGTTTGCTGCAATTCTAAAGCGCACATGTCTTGAGGTACTTCATTAGTATACATTTTACCTTTTGTGTGCGATTTAACTGGACAGGAATCACAGGACTGATTTTTGGAATCCCCATAGACAAGAAAAAAAAGTAGGTTGAAGGAAAGTAGTGCAGGTTGACTGCAGGTTGAGGGATAGTAGTGGAGTAAAAGTACCGATACTTCACTAAAAATGTACTCAAGAGAAAGTAAAAGTGCACATTTTTAAAACTATTTAGTAAATTACAATTCTTGATTACTCAATTACAGTAATTTGAGTATTTGTAATTTTTACTTTTCACCACTGAGTCCAAATGAGTTCTTAAATCAAGAAGTGTTTTCTAGACAATTAAAAGATTTTATCTTGTTTTCAGGAATAATACAGTAATAATGTATGTCAAAATGAAAACAAGCTAAATAATCTTGTTTTCACTTTGAAGTAAGTTTATATTGCTTACCCCATTGGCAGATTATTTAGCTTGTTTAAAGGAAAATCTCACTTAATTTTGACATATTTCTGAAAAAAGACAATATTTTTAGCTCATCTAGAAAAGCTTCTTGCTTTAAGAAATTTTGGATATTTGGACTAAAAACAAGACAAAAACTCTAAGTAAGAAAACACACTTTTGCAGTGTATCCCTTTAACTTGATACAGAGAAGCAGGTGGCTTTTTACCCCTAAGTTAAAGTATATTTTTAGCTTAATATTTTTTTCATGGTTGTTCAAAAAAGTCAGCTACCATCACTTTAAGAGTAAACAAAACCATTCAGGGAAGACAAAATGAATATCTGCAGCTCCACATGATACAGTGAGTTCTTAAAACTGAAAAGTTGTTTAGTACAAAAAACAAAAGAATATTATTTATAACATTATTATTCAAATCCCGGCCTCTGCAGACATGATCAGGACAGTGTGGAGCACACACTTTGTCATATAATGACATTATGCAAGTGAACATAGTTTCTATTTTACAACTTTAAAAAGATTGTTGCAGCATCCAGGATAAAAACAAGTACTATTTTGAAGAATGATACAACACACACTTTCATTAATGTATGTCAACATTGAGAGTCACGTGCATTTATTTTATGTTGCCTGTATGTCTTTTTTCAACTCTCAAAGTGCTGGAACCTATTCATTTGCATTTTGTCAATCACCAAGACCACAGTTTTAGCTAAAAACCTTCTTAAATGTTCTGCTGAAGAAGAAAAAATCACCTAATTCTTGGATGGAGACCCCTTTAAGGCCACAAAAAGGCTTGTTAAACATCTATTACTGTACCTTTATCACTTTAGATAAAGTTTATCGAAACAAACAATATCTTTATCATAAGTTTATAGTTGAGCTCAGCATAGTTATTATTATGTGTCCCCAATGTTATGTTTAAATATCCTAAATCCTTAACTATACACCAAAATGACCTAGTGTTAATTCAAATGCTAAATATTCAAACAACAATGTATTCATGGGTCGTCTTTGTCTGTGGTTCTCCTTTTCTTTGGCTCCCTCTCTCTCTCTTTATTGTCCCAGGCTACAGACCACACATTCCTGCAGAAATGTCACTATCACCATGGCAACTGTCCCTACTACACCAAGCCTAAAATTCCTCTGCCAGTGTTCACAATATATCACTATGCCGGGGCTGTCACGTACCAGGCAAGTCTGATTTGAGCGTGCACAATTTTTTATTTTAATTCAAGCCACGTGGGGAGACTCACTGAAGGGTCAATGAATATTCTCAGCCATATTTGCAACAAGAATCATTTGATACCATATTAAGCGACTCTCTTTATTGATCTCAGTGAACCACAAATGACATGAAACTTTAGATCTGTTTACTACTTCATGCTTTACTTGTACCTATTGCCATCAAAAGGTTTTTAAACTAATAAAGTATAATAAGTTATTTTAGAGATTCTAATAAGTACAGGTAAAATAAGCGTTTTTTAAATTATTAATTTTACATAAATATACATTACGCTAAATAATGATGAATTGCTTTATTTTGCTTTTGCTTTTTTTTGCTTATTTTGCTTTTGCCATTTATGTTCTGGCTTTGACCCATATATTAACTGAAGCATTTTAGTGTATATATAGACAATGCATTATTATTATTTTTAAGGATATGCTGTCTTTAACCCATATATTAAGTAGAGCAGAACATAAATATGTGATTATTTTTTAAATAATATATTAATGATTAATTTGTCATATATTCGTAATAATAATGTTTATAATTCAGTTTTATTGTATTTTAATATAATTGTTATGTATTTTATAGATATACACTCACCGGCCACTTTATTAGGTACACCTTACTAGTACCAGGTTGGACCCCCTTTTGCCTTCACAACTGCCTTAATCCTTCGTGGCATAGATTCAACAAGGTACTAGAAATATTCCTCAGAGATTTTCATCCATGTTGACATGATAGCATCACGCAGTTGCTGCAGATTTGTCGGCTGCACATCCAAGATGTGAATTTCCTGTTCCACCACATCCCAAATGTGCTCTATTGGATTGAGAACTGGTGACTGTCGAGGCCTTTTTAGAACATTGTCATGTTCAAGAAACCAGTCTGAGATGATTTGCGCTTTATGACACTGTGCGTTGACCTGCTGGAAGTAGCCATCAGAAGATGGGTACAGTGTGGTCGTAAAGGGATAGACATGGTCAGCAACAATACTCATGTAGGCTGTGGTGTTGACACAATTAGTACTAATGGGCCCAAAGTGTACCAAGAAAATACCCCCCACACTTTCATGTTGTTGACGCTAAATTCTGACCCTACCATTCGAATGTCACAGCAGAAATCGAGGCTCATCAGACCAGGCAACTTTTTCCAATCTTCTATTTTCCTATTTTGGTAAGTCTGTGCGAATTATAGCCTCAGTTTCCTGTTCCATCCACCTCAAGGTTGGACATGTTTTGCGCTCAGAGATGCTCTTCTGCATACCTCGGTTGTAACAAGTGGTTATTTGAGTTACTGTTGCCTTTCTATCAGCTCAAACAAGTCTGGCCATTCTCCTCTGACCTATGGCATCAACAAGGCATTTGCGCCCACAGAACTGCTGCTCACTGGATATTTTCTCATTTTCAGACCATTCTCTATAAACCCTAGAGATGGTTGTGCATGAAAATCACAGTAGATCAGCAGTTTCTGAAATATTCAGGCCAGCCTGTCTGGCACCAACAACCATGCCATGTTCAAAGTCACTTAAATCACCTTTCTTCCCCATTCTGATGCTCAGTTTGAACTGCAGCAGTTCATCTTGACCATGTCTACATGCCTAAATGCATTAAGTTGCTGCCATGTGATTGGTTGATTAGAAATTTGCGTTAACAAGCAGTTACCTACTGTACCTAATAAAGTGGCCGGTGTGTATATATATATATATATATATATATATATATATATATATATATATATAAATATATATATATATATATATATATATATATATGTATGTATATATATATATATATATATATATATATATATATATATATATGTATGTATATATATATATATATATGTATGTATATATATATATATATATATATATATATATATATATATATATATATATATATATATGTATATATATGTATATATATATATATGTATATATATATATGTGTATATATATATATGTATATATATATATATATATATATATATATATATATATATATATATATATATATGTATGTATATATATATATATATATATATATATATATATATATATATATATATATTATACATATATATATATATATATATATATATATATATATATATATATATATATATATATATATACATACATATATATATATATATATATATATATATATATATATATATATATATATATATATATATATATATATATATATATATATATATATATATATATATATATATATATGTATGTATATATATATATATATATATATATATATATATATATATATATATATATATATATATATATATATATATATATATATTTGGTAGTTTTAGGGCATTGATATGTAGACACTGAGGTGTTTCGAGAGATTTTCTTGTGCTGCTGTGTGGTCGCTAATGTAACCTTAAGCGTTTTTTAAATTATTAATTTTACATAAATATACATTACGCTAAATAATGATGAATTGCTTTATTTTGCTTTTGCTTTTTTTTGCTTATTTTGCTTTTGCCATTTATGTTCTGGCTTGACCCATATATTAACTGAAGCATTTTAGTGTATATATAGACAATGCATTATTATTATTTTTAAGGATATGCTGTCTTTAACCCATATATTAAGTAGAGCAGAACATAAATATGTGATTATTTTTTAAATAATATATTAATGATTAATTTGTCATATATTCGTAATAATAATGTTTATAATTCAGTTTTATTGTATTTTAATATAATTGTTATGTATTTTATAGATATACACTCACCGGCCACTTTATTAGGTACACCTTACTAGTACCAGGTTGGACCCCCTTTTGCCTTCACAACTGCCTTAATCCTTCGTGGCATAGATTCAACAAGGTACTAGAATATTCCTCAGAGATTTTCATCCATGTTGACATGATAGCATCACGCAGTTGCTGCAGATTTGTCGGCTGCACATCCAAGATGTGAATTTCCTGTTCCACCACATCCCAAATGTGCTCTATTGGATTGAGAACTGGTGACTGTCGAGGCCTTTTTAGAACATTGTCATGTTCAAGAAACCAGTCTGAGATGATTTGCGCTTTATGACACTGTGCGTTGACCTGCTGGAAGTAGCCATCAGAAGATGGGTACAGTGTGGTCGTAAAGGGATAGACATGGTCAGCAACAATACTCATGTAGGCTGTGGTGTTGACACAATTAGTACTAATGGGCCCAAAGTGTACCAAGAAAATACCCCCCACACTTTCATGTTGTTGACGCTAAATTCTGACCCTACCATTCGAATGTCACAGCAGAAATCGAGGCTCATCAGACCAGGCAACTTTTTCCAATCTTCTATTTTCCTATTTTGGTAAGTCTGTGCGAATTATAGCCTCAGTTTCCTGTTCCATCCACCTCAAGGTTGGACATGTTTTGCGCTCAGAGATGCTCTTCTGCATACCTCGGTTGTAACAAGTGGTTATTTGAGTTACTGTTGCCTTTCTATCAGCTCAAACAAGTCTGGCCATTCTCCTCTGACCTATGGCATCAACAAGGCATTTGCGCCACAGAACTGCTGCTCACTGGATATTTTCTCATTTTCAGACCATTCTCTATAAACCCTAGAGATGGTTGTGCATGAAAATCACAGTAGATCAGCAGTTTCTGAAATATTCAGGCCAGCCTGTCTGGCACCAACAACCATGCCATGTTCAAAGTCACTTAAATCACCTTTCTTCCCCATTCTGATGCTCAGTTTGAACTGCAAGCAGTTCATCTTGACCATGTCTACATGCCTAAATGCATTAAGTTGCTGCCATGTGATTGGTTGATTAGAAATTTGCGTTAACAAGCAGTTACCTACTGTACCTAATAAAGTGGCCGGTGTGTATATATATATATATAAATATATATATATATATATATATATATATATATATATGTATGTATATATATATATATATATATATATATATATATATATATATATATATATATGTATGTATATATATATATATATATGTATGTATATATATATATATATATATATATATATATATATATATATATATATATATATATATATATATATATATGTATATATATATATATGTATATATATATATGTATATATATATATATGTATATATATATATATATATATATATATATATATATATATATATATGTATGTATATATATATATATATATATATATATATATATATATATATATATATATATATATACATATATATATATATATATATATATATATATATATATATATATATATATATATATATATATACATACATATATATATATATATATATATATATATATATATACATACATATATATATATATATATATATATATATATATATATATATATATATATATATATATATATATATATATATATATATATATATATATATATATATATATATATATATATGTATGTATATATATATATATATATATATATATATATATATATATATATATATATATATATATATATATATATATATATATATTTGGTAGTTTTAGGGCATTGATATGTAGACACTGAGGTGTTTCGAGAGATTTTCTTGTGCTGCTGTGTGGTCGCTAATGTAACCTTGAGCAGTTGCTAAGGTATACTAGATAAACGCTAGGTTTTAACCTTTTACCAAAAAAAATGATTCCTGTTATTAATATATTTGTAGTAATTTTTATAATTGTAGTATTTATCCTCACCAGGTTCACAACTTTCTAAACAAAAATCACGACCAGTTTCGCCCTGAAGTTTTAGAGCTGTTTGCCCGCAGTCGCTTACAGGTAAATTGATGCTCACTTCACACACAAACACACACTGTCCTCACTGATTTGTGATGTGTTAAGATTGCAGAGAAACACAATAATGTGTCCACTATTATATATTCATGAGAGTGTCAATAAACCCAAACAAAACAAAAGACTCTGCAACAACCTATATCATTTATGCAAGCTTTAGGTCTCATTAAGATTTAAAGGATCAATGTTTGGTAACAAAAACCTGTACTGGGTAATACGAGTGTCTTCTTGTTCGTGTAGATGGTGTCGGGTCTCTTCCGAAAGGTTCAGGAGCGTTACATCCAGCAGAAGGAGCTGGGAAGAGCAAGAGGTTACAGGAACCAGATGTCAACCGTCGCTGCTAACTTTCAGCAGTCGCTTACAGAGCTCACCACCCGTTTAGAGAGGTCAACTAATGTCACAATTAGTTAATCTTTAGGATTTGGCATCTTCATTCGAAAATACAGTACTGTGCAAAAGTCTTAGGTTACATTTGTTGTTTTAGTGAGGGTATAATGACATTATACGGTATATTACTTCTCATTCTCTTTATTAAAATACAAAAAGAAAATAGAGGTTCTAGTTGGATTTTGTGGATCTAATTAATTTTTTTTAAGACAAGTTAATGATAAATACTGTTGTTTCTGTCTTAGTTTGATCTGCATTTCTGCCAGAGTTGTTGTCAATATTGCCTGAATTAATGGGATTGTGAATGCTGAAGAGTACACTACCTGACAAAAGTCTATCCAAGTTTTGGGATCAACAAATAATAACTTGACTTCTAGTTGGTCATTTGGTTTCAGAAATGGCAAAGAAAGCATTCTTGCAGGACTCCCAGAGTTCATCAAGATTCTTTGGATTCATCTTCAATGCCTCCTTCTTCATTTTAC
The DNA here is from genome assembly GCF_903798145.1 of Danio aesculapii. Taxonomy (NCBI): domain Eukaryota; kingdom Metazoa; phylum Chordata; class Actinopteri; order Cypriniformes; family Danionidae; genus Danio; species Danio aesculapii. The sequence continues at coordinate 35,227,111 of NC_079446.1, read as the reverse complement.
CCCAGACATGCTCAATAATGTTTATATCTAGTGACTGGACTGGCCAATTCTGGAGCACCTTGACCTTCTTAGCTTTCAGGAACTTTAATTTGGAGGCTGAAGTATGAGTGCTTACCTGCTAAAGAATTTGCCCTCTTCTGTGGTTTGGCAGCACAAATGTCTTGATACTTCAGGCTGTTGATGTTGCCATGTACACTGCAGATCTCCTGCATGCCCCCATGCTGAATGCAACCCCAAACCATGATTTTTCTTTCACCAAACTTGACGGATATCTATGAGAATCTTGGGTCCATGTGGGCTCCAATAGGTCTTCTGCAGTATTTGTGATCTACCTTCTGCCACTTTTCCAAATGATCACAAAAGACAGTCATGAAATGGCCTCCATAGAGTCCAGACCTGAATATTATATGCAGTATGTATAGGGACTGTTATAGGCAGTATGAGATTCACCTGGAGAGAAAAAGAAAGAAAGAACATGCTAAAAAGGAAGAACTCTTAGATTTTGAAAGATGTTTGATATTAAATATCTAAAATTTCTGAAAAGAATGCTTAGTGCTACAGAGGTCACATTAAACACCATTTTGAGGCTAGTGTTTTGATTCTAAATGTTATTTTGTTCTAATTATTGTGTACACATTTTCCTTATTTTCTCTTTGTATATTAAAGGTATAGTTCACCCAGAGGTAGTGACCCTGCACTTGCTCTATACCAGGGGTCACCAATCTCAGTCCTGGAGGGCCAGTGTCCCTGCAGGGTTTAGCACCAACTTGCCTCAACACACCTGGCTTGGTGTTTCAAGTATACCTAGTAAGACCTTGATTAGCTCGTTCAGGTGTGTTTGATTAGGGTTGGAGCTAAAATCTGCAGGACACCGGCCCTCCAGGAACAAGTTTGGTGACCCCTGCTCTATACCTTTAGAAAAGTCTTAGGCTCCCAAAGCTGGTGGCACAGTACTGTATAGTGATCCAATGTGAAAATATACACAGATCTGTTTATTTTCTTTTATCCATTCTGTCTGTTTTCAGATGTAAAACTACATTCATACGATGTTTTAAGCCAAACTATGTTAAGGTAATTTGGGAGTGTGTAATGAGTTACATATGATCTTTCTAGCGAGCACAGCTGTATCTGTAGACCTCGGTTTAATATTTCCTGTGGTTTCAGCTTCCAGGCATATTTGATGTAGACTACATAACCACACAGCTGAGGCATGGAGGGATACTGGAGACTATTCACATACGAAAAGAAGGATTCCCGATTCGTATACCCTTCGCCCAGTTCATGGAGAGGTAGACCACAATCTGTTACGTCAACAATGTATCATTTATGTTTGTTTGTATAAACTTGTTTTGTTTGTTATAGATATAATATAAAATATAAACATTTTTTATGCAAGTTATTAGTGTTTTCACCACTCTGGGATGATTTTTGAGTGTTAATTTGGCCACCACTTCCTCTGTGTTTTAGCAAATGGGATGATTTTTGGTGATAAATCTTATTTTGACACATATTTTGGGGAAACGCTTTGAAATCTTTCAAAAACTACATAATACACTCTGGGCAAATTTACTACCCTTTCATTATGTTAGTGGCTGTTTTTGCCCCAATGACTTCCATTATAACATTTTTTGTTAGCAAAGCCATGATAGCATATAATCATGCATTCTTGATTGTTGGGGGTTTCCCCTGTTGGGAAGAGGTAAAATTAGTCATTCTTACTGTTGATCGTCAGTTGCAGTGCAAAAAAGCGTAGTTTCTGGCTTTTATATATTGTGTGTATGTGTGTGTCTGTCTTTGTGTGTGAGTGAGAGAGATCTTTGCGCACTTATCTTGATATGTCTGAGAAATCAAAATCAGTAGCTCAGCTCTCAGATCATAGTAAACATAGTAACTTTATTTACGCACACACACTGTAAACTGCTGTTTTACTTCATAGAACTAAAGGGTTAATGGTGCCAACTTACAAATTTTACCTTTTTCCAACAGGGAAACCCCCAACAATCATGAATGCAAGATGAAATGCTGTCATGGCTTTGCAATCAAAAAATGTCATTATAAAGGAAGTCAATGGGGCAAAAACAGCCACCGACATAACGAAAGGGTAGTCAATTTGAACAGTACACAAGGGTTAAAAAGCGGTGTGCTTTTATTTCTATAAATGATTACACTTAGTACACAGAACACCCTACTGACCAACTAGTGGCACCTTAATAACCCCAAGTGCACATTGGCCACCACACAGCAACACATTAAAATCAAGAAAAACACCTTGCTGCCTGCATATCAGTGTACTAGAATGTGCTCAGGACTTTTGAGTAGAGAGTTTGTACTTGGAAAAAAAAACTTGCTTCTATATTTTGGTTACACTTTAGAATAAGGTTTTATTAGTTAGTGTGTTTAATAACATAAGCACTAATTGTAGAGCATTTATTAATCAAAGTTTATTATTTACGAATGCATTATTGAAATCAAAATTCATGCTTGGTAATATTTGTTAATGCACTGTGAGGTAACGTGAACTAACAATTTATTTCCATTAACTAATGTTAACAAAGATGAATAAATTCTGTATCATTCATTGTTTGTTTATGTTAGTAAACACATTAACTAGCATCAACTAATACAACCTTATTGTAAATTGTTACCTACATTTTATATGTGGTCTTGAAGGTATAGATATTTTAAAATAATTCAAATAACTAATATTTAAATAATGTTTCATCATCATTCAGCACAACACAACAGCACAATATATATTCATGTAAAAATAAAAACACTTGTATTGATGTGTACTTGTCTATAAAAGAACAAGTCATTTGTTATTTACTTTTTTCAGTTCAACATTTTTGATGACAAATGGTAAAACCTAGTGGTTTTTAGTGTAGTTTTAATGTATAATGATGAAAAAATGATAATTACTTACTTTAATGGCCCTTTAATGATTAAATGCCGATTTTTACAAATGATTCTTGTTCTAGATGTGACTTAAAATATGTTTTGGTACTGTATATAAATTATTGTTCCTCTGTTCCTACGTATTAATGAGTGTTCTCTGTAAGCCATGGTAAAAAAATAAAAGTATGACAGAGAGTCATTATTTTAGGCATATGAAAATAGATTTAATCCCTAAATCAGAATTTATCAAGACATTTTGCAACACAGCACTTTCTCTATAGTTGGGTTTCAATAACATTCTCTCTGTCTTATTTCAGGTATGGTGTGTTACTGTCCCAGAGACCTGTAAACCAGTCTCTTGAAGAGCAGGTGGTGACTCTACTAGAAACTATTGGAGCAGAGGACGGCCAGTACCAGCTAGGACTTACTAAAGTACAGTAATTTAACTCAAACTTCTCTCATTCAGTCTTATCTAAGATCCCACTCTCAGATGATTTCATTAGTGTGATCACACACACACACACACACACACACACACACACACACACACACACACACACACACACACACACACACACACACACACACACACACACAGGTGTTTCTGAAGGAGACTCTGTACCAGCGGGTGGAGGAAAAATGGAGTAGCACTCAAACATGGGCAGCAGTCACCATCCAAAGAAACATCCGTGGCTTCATCTGCCGAAGAAACTTTCAGTTCTTTAAAAAAAAGGCTATCGTCATCCAGTCCCACATCAGAGGCCACCAGGCTCGGTACGTGCAGCAATTTAACATTAAATAAGAAGGATAGTTAATACAACATTGAAAAAATCAAACATGTTTGAGTTTCTTTCTGTTGTTATGCTGAAAACTGATAACTATAAGGTCATAACTGTAACTGATAACTGATCAGTTAAATGGTTACCGGTTTCCAACATTCTTCAAAGTATCTTGTTTTGTGTTCAAGAGGAGAAAAATACACTATTAAAGGTTTGGAACAACTTTCATTTTTCATTTTGGATGAACTATCCCTTAAACGTCGACTTCTGAATATGAAACAGTAGCGCCCTCTTTCTGTTACAGGAAGTACTTCAAGCAAATGAAGCAGTGCTTCACTCAGTTCTGGGCAACTATGATGATCACCAGAAACACCATCAAGAGACGTCACTGGAAGGTGAGTGTAATATGTTATATATATATTATATGAATTACTAATATATTTTATAAGTACAAATTGCTAAATATTATAGGCTACATATATTATGTTATATTATATTATATTAGGCTACATGGCGGGCTTTGTAAGTGGAAAAACTGAACGTTTCACTAGCGAGAAAACAGTTAAACAAACCATCTGCAGCACGAGGATAAAGAACAAGCCTCTTCCATTCAGCCTCTTTACTTGCTCTTTATTTTTACTCCTTATTTTACTCCTTTACTTTCGTGGATAAGGAAACGTTGTTGTACGCACTCCACTGAAGACATTCATTAGTCTACATATTTAATTTCGTTGCAGAGGTTTACATCATAGGATCTGAGATACTCTTTCAAACGTTCATTATATATAATCAATAGAGGAGCATGTAGTGCAATTAATCAGTCTTATTGAGCGAATGATTCATGTTTTGAAAAAAAAATGTTTTCTGCTTGTATGTTTTTAAACATTTAAATTATTTTTAAACAGCTTGGTGAATGATTACCATAATTTGTCATAATAAGTTGTTATACATACTAAATATGTATAAGTAAACATACATACTAAATAAGTGAGTGTTTTTCAGATGAGTGAAGGATTTAAAGATTCACAACTAATGATGAATTTGAATAACTCATTTTCAAGTGTGTTCATGCTTTTTAATGTTAAATTATGAATCAAAATCAGCTCATGGGGACAGGAAAATAACAATGAATTTTTTTCTGATCCAATTGGTAGACATGTGTTCTTGTTTTAAGCAGAAACCAGCTCAATTTTCAGAAAACAACAATTATTATCTTATTATTTTGCTTCTCAATAATTGTTTTGAATTTTTAATTCAGCGAATTTCAGTTTTGTTTTTTGTTGTTGTTGTTGTTTTTTTTGTCCCTTAGGAGTCATAAAGCCCAAAGGTTTGTTTCAAAACTATTTCTAAATTCAGTTCTAATTTCCAGAAAATAAATAAATGAGCAATAATAACAAAGGGTGGTGAAAAAATTTAGTTATAGGCTATCCAAACACGTGTCCTATGGCCCATATGGTCTAAAACCAGACAGGTGGACAAATCTAAGCTTGTTTTTATTAAAACAAATATAAATATGCATATAATAAAGAATACTGCTAATAGTGCCAACAATTCACCTTAACACACCTCATCAGATCAGCACACCACAAAAGTGGCACAAATGGATTTGCTTTATAAACAATGTGGTGCAAAACATGCAAATTACTGTTGCGCTGGTCTGAAAATAGCAACAAATTGTGCCATAAACGTCTTGCGCCTTATTACACCCAGTGTATGATAGGCAGGGATGGATTTAACCAATAAGCAAGGTAAGCGGCCGCTTAGGGCCCCAGGAAATCTCAGGGCCCCAAAATAAGTAAAAATTATACTACAAATTATATATAACATTGTTTTCTATTATATTTTTTATGGTGAGGGTCTAAATTTTTTTACTTTTAACGTAATTGTTACATCTGGGCAAATGTGTCCCCTATTCAATGATGGACCAGTCCAGCAGTGAAATCAGTAAAGATTTAGTTTTAATGAAATAGAAATCTTGATATTATTAGGCAAGTTTCATATACACAAGTGTAAATGGTCAGAGAGGAAGCCTCTCCCATTTCAAGGCTGATTTGAAAGATTTTGATACTCTTAAAGGACTTTTAATTCGTAAAGCAGCCAGAACTGTAAATATACTCCAAAAACTCCTTAAATAGTTCATGTAGTATGTTTAGTTGTGAATTCATGTTAAGAAAACAAATCGTTTCAAAAGTTTTACAAGATGCTTCACATGTTGTTATTATTTTGCATTAAGATAAAATGTAGAAAATGAGATCGAATGATATAAGAAAACAGGAAGAAAAAAAATATTAAGTACAAATGGTGCATTTTAGATCTTTTGGGCTCCCTGGCTGAAATTGTTTAGGGCCCCAAAATCACTAAATTGGCCCCTGATCAAACCATTTATGATTTTTTTATTTTGGGACATTTTGTCCTTTACGATTCTGTGTGTAACTTTTTTAAATGGGCACACAAAGGTTCATTTGTGCATAAACAAATACACATGCATCACAATATCAGCTGTTTACTTAAATGACCCATTGCTAGGCAACCAAGAACATTTGATTATATGTGAAAGCTAATATGACGCAATAAACACCAGCCTCACTCCTTCCATTCATAATAATGTATCGATTTCATATTCCAGCTGGTTTTGTATTGTTATCTAATGTAAGTAACATCAATCAAATACTTTTCTAAGTTAGTCATACTGTAAATGTCTCAAGAGCTGCTTCCTACATTACGTGTCAGGCCAGATTATCACATAATCCTAGAACATATCTTACTCTTTGAAAGGACTTTGGACCCATTTGTGATCTAAATGAATTTGAGATTGTGAAATTCGATTTATTGCTCAAAGTCATTTCCAATTGCATAACATCTGTCGGAAGACACTTTAATTTAAAAAACTGCTTCATTTTCTTTATCATTTCTTCTCAAAAAATGCTAAATCTCATGCAAATTTAAAAATAACTTAAATACAGTTTTACTAATGGAAGCAGGTGGAATATTTGGGTCTTTCTAGTCAAGTGCGTCACGGGTCATTTAATAGTGTACACATGTAACCAGTGTTAGTCAGTTAGTTGAGTTGAGCTCCACCCGCCGGCCTGATCTTTCATCTTTGATCCCTGATTGTCTCATTCATTTCGCCTCACCTTTTCTCTCTCATTTCTGTTGAGATCCTCCTAAGCAGCACTTCTCTTCTGTTTGGATTTTCACTACCTAATTTCACGAGTTAAAGAGCACTTTACATGGAGACTTCTACATTTGTTGCAATATCAGACTAGGTAGGTGTGTTTAATATTTATTTGTATATGGCTAACAGAAAGATTAATGATAGAGAGAGAAGTCAGGGTGGAACAGAAGTAAATGCTTATATAGATAACAGCATTTTAAGATTTGTTTAACACGGCTGAATATGTTTGAAATCTTCTTAAATGTGCTTTTTTTGTTAATGTTATGTGTTTTATTGTTCAAATGTTAGATGTACTGGTCAACGAATGTGTCCTGCATAATTGTATTGTGTTTTTCCGAGCCATAACATAATGATCATTTATTTTGTTTACTTGATTGAGTGAAATATGTCATTTAGAGAAAAGTTTATACAGCTAAAAATCTTGCCGAACATATTTAGAACAGGACATATTTGATGAGAAATTAAAATACACAGTTCACAGTGGAGCGATTATTATTATTTTTTTATCGTTTAATTTAGTATCTTTTTTAATGTGTTATGTTTTAATAAGTACAGGTCAGAATAAGTATGTTGTTTTATTTTAATATAAATATATCTGTTACCTCACATGATGATGGAACAACATTTCTCACATATTTTGACATGAAATTTTTACAAAATCTATTCATTGTGTTTTGTATGTATAGTCACTTTTGTAAAAATTAATTTGATGCAGACACTCGAATGGTTCATAATGTCTTTGACACATACATATTTTATAATTTATTTATAATTATTTACTTAATTGCAAAATAATAGAGAAGTTATCATGGTAAAAATTGTATTGTTGTTAGATAACACAATTGTTGTTTGGAAATTATATTATATTATATTATATTATATTATATTATATTATATTATATTATATTATATTATATTATATTATATTATATTATATTATATTATATTATATTATATTATATTATATTATATTCATTGTCTTTTCGGCTTAGTCCCTTTATTAATCTGGGGTCGCCACAGCGGAATGAACTGCCAACTTATCCAGCACATGTTTCATGCAGCGGATGCCCTTCCAGCCGCAACCCATCTCTGGGAAACATCCATACACACTCATTCACACTCATACACTACGGACAATTTAGCTTACCCAATTTACCTGTGGTGAAACCAGAGCACCTGGAGGAAACCCACGCGAACACAGTGAAAACACGCAAACTCCACACAGAAACCCCAACTGACCCAGCTGAGGCTCGAACCAGCGACCTTCTTGCTGTGAGGTGACAGCACTACCTATACTGCGTCACCGCATATATTATATTATATTATATTATATTATATTATATTATATTATATTATATTATATTATATTATATTATATTATATTATATTATATTATATTTTATAGAAAATATATTATATTTTATTTTATAGAAAATATATTATATGCTTTAAAATATGATTGAAAAAAGTTAATGACACAATTGAATGTATGGAAAATATATAATATAATATAATATAATATAATATAATATAATATAATATAATATAATATAATATAATATAATATAATATAATATAATATAATATAATATAATATAATATAATATAATGTAATATAATATAATATAATAGATATTAATAAATGTAAATTAGAACAAAAAAATGTTACTTTTTATTTAACAGAAACATATATTCATATATTCATATATTCAACTGATCCACCAAGTTATATAAGCTTCTGCACTACTTTCAGTTCTGTTTCCTTGTTACCATCATTGTTTTATACAGTTTGGACTATGTCCTCCTGTCATGTTCGCTGCTGTCAAATCACTTTAAAGTAATTGCTGTGCTTTTGTGAAGTGGTGAGACTGGTTTTAGACATGATTCTTTTTTGTAGGTAAAGCTTTGTGCTGTCATATTTTTGATTTTCCAAAAGAAGTTGTATTTGTTTAATATAACCGTTTATTTACTGTAAAAAGAAATGATAAAATCAATAAGCCATGACAACATATTATTAATACCAGAAGTTAATCAAGTTAAAGGAATAGTGCACCCAGAAATGAATATTTACTCACTATTTACTCTCGCTGAAGTGATTCCAAATGTTTATGAGTTTATGAAACACAAATATTTTTAAGAAAGCTGAAAACCAGTAACCATTGACTTCCATAGTAGGAAAGACAAATACTATGGAAGTCAATGGTTACAGGCTTCCAACATTTTTCAAAAATTCTTATTTTGTGTTTAACAGAAAGTTTGTTACATGTAAAGGAGAGTAAATGATGACGGAAATTTCATTTTTGGTTGAACTGTCCCTTTAATTTTTAAATCTATACAAACATTATTAAGAGAGTTTATTGTAATTTAATTTCAAATGACTCATAATATTAATTTGATTCAACTTAAATAGACAATATACTGAACAATACTCCAACAATATAATGAAATCAAACTAAAGCCTGTGTTTTCTTCACTAGTGGCAACAATGAAACACAATATAATAGGCCTTTCGAACACAATGATAATGTTAAATGATAAGATAAAACAGGCGGTCACTCATTTGTCATGTAGTTCTTGTGTTTGGGGAGGAGCGCAGGGAGGGACAGTCATTCTGGGATATAAAAGTAGCCCAGCTGCTAAGAATAGTGCTGTTTACCTTTTCATACCATGTCTCGGACAGGTAATAGAATGAATAAAAGGAATCGCCTTACAAAATAAACGTGGCATTGTTCAGTCTGGAAAGGAATGAAAGATTATAATGTAATGTTATATTGTGTTTTAATTGTATTTTTTCAGGAACATACTGATAGAAGCAGAGTGAAGGAAGCAGCAAAACCTACATCTAGTTCTTCGGAGATGGTGAGACTTTTTGACTTGTGTGCTCAAGGTTTCCAAGAGCCTGGTTTTTATGACAGTGTGTGAATTTTTACAGTCGCTTCAGAGTTAAAAGTTCATTTTGAACATCACAGAAGAATAAAGTAGTGTGTTTTTTTCCTAAAGGATGTGGGAATATTGGAGATCCCGGCAGAGCTGTCGGCCAGATTACGCAGTTCATTAGGTGAGATTCTTGCTACTTTTTGGTTGTACTTGAAACATTACTTAATACTTATGCTTAAATTGAAGAATTGAAAGTATTTTGTCAAAAACACTATTGAGTGAAAGTACTGTAAAATTGTTTCCACATTTGTTGGTATACAGTAAGTGCATAGATGTAAATTGTACAATTACATTTATTAGCAGCTGATTTGGTTGAACTCTTGATTGTACACAATACTGTTTAATTTTGAGGTAGGTAAGATTTAAAACAGTTTTATACTGTTTCATACTTTTTTTTTTTTTTTTTACGTTTTTTAGTTACCAAGCCTGCATTGCTTAAAAATCAGGTAATAAGGAGTATAGACTATGAACAATATATAATAATAATACCAGTAGTAGTAATAAATATAATTTAATGTAATGATAATGTTATTCTGAAATTGAAAACAATTGATAAAACACAAAAGATAGAACAAAATGCACAAGTATTATTTGAATAATTATTATTATTTCTTTTTTTCTGTATCTTATGTTGTTCTCTTGAATTCTATACAGTTACTGTATGTTTGCTCACATACATTGCTGCTACTACTGCTACAGTACTACTACTACAACAACTACTACCACTACTACTACTACTACTACTACTACTACTACTATTACTACTACTACTACTACTACTAATAATAATAATAATAATAATGATAATAATAATAATAATAATAAGTTGTAAAAAAATAGATGTATAAAAATATTATCAAAAGTACATTAACCTGGTATAATTTGATATGATATTATTAAAGTAACTTTGCATTCTTGGGTGAAAATATTCAAGACAAAATCATTTACATGAAACTATAATTTTTTAACAGGATAAATGTATTTACCATCAGTCCAGAAAATCATTTTTGCGAAGGCATTAACATTATAAAAAAGTTCACTCCAAACTTTCGTACATTTTGATAATTAATCCTATAGACTGCTCATTTACTGGTTCACACTCAAGTAAAGTTCATTTATATTATGTAATGGATATAATTGGGCTGCATTGATCTCAATGTGTTTTAAAACAATGTTTTTCAGGACGTCCTCAAGGCTCAGGGGTGTCAGAAGTAGCTCCGCCGCAGGTCAAAGCAGACCACAATCTCTCACTGCCCTTGGACATTGACAGACATCCTTTCTCTCAATATGCCAACACGGTCCTGAAGGTAGAAATAAAAACACATGCAGATTTCTTTTCTGATATAGTGGTCGCCTACTGTTTTCATACGTCAGTCAATTTCATACATTTACGTTTACCAGATTTATCCAAAGTAACTTACAAATGAAGTACTTCAGATTATATATAATATATTAACGCTAAGACAAGTTGAAGTTAGTTTTGCAGTTTATTTATTTACTTATTTTTATTATCAAATCATTTTCACAGAGTGTTTGAGAGGAAAAAGGAAACAGGTGGTTTTTACACCCCACTCACCCATATGAAACACACTCAGGATTGCACAGGGTTTTCCAAGGAACATGGAGAGTTTATAAGAAAGTGTCTGGTGTATATGGAGAGAGAGAGAAGGAAAGAGTTTGTTTCCTGCAGGTTGTTTTTACACCCCACTCACCCGTATGAAACACACTCAGGATTGCACAGTGTTTTCCTAGGAACATGGAGAGTTTATAAGAAAGTGTCTGGTGCATATGGAGAGAGAGAAGGAAAGAGTTTGTTTCCTACAGGTGGTTTTTACACCCCACTCACCCGTATGAAACACACTCAGGATTGAACAGTGTTTTCCCTGGGAACATAGAGAGTTTATAAGAAAGTGTCTGGTGCATATGGAGAGAGAGAAGGAAAGAGTTTGTTTCCTACAGGTGGTTTTTACACCCCACTCACCCGTATGAAACACACTCAGGATTGAACAGTGTTTTCCCTGGGAACATAGAGAGTTTATAAGAAAGTGTCTGGTGCATATGGAGAGAGAGAAGGAAAGAGTTTGTTTCCTACAGGTGGTTTTTACACCCCACTCACCCGTATGAAACACTCTCAGGATTGCACAGTGTTTTCCTAGGAACATGGAGAGTTTATAAGAAAGTGTATGGTGTATATGGAGAGAGAGAAGGAAAGAGTTTGTTTCCTACAGGTGGTTTTTACACCCCACTCACCCGTGTAAAGCACACTCAGAATCGCACAATGTTTCCCTGGAACTTGGAGTATGTATTAGAGTGTCTGGTGCATATGGAGAGGAAAGACTGTGTGTTTCTATATGTGGTTTTGTCGAGCCCATTTGTTAAATCAGTTATTTGGTATTTTGTTGATTAGGATGGATGGTGCCAAGCACAAGGTTACCCACTTCAGAGGCCTTTGACGTCCCTGGATCATGAGGATGCCCGTACAGCTTTGGAAATCTACAAACTGGTCAGTACAATATTTAAAGGCATTTGTTCATACATAATTGCCTCATTATGTACAACATTTTATTCTGCAAAATATGTCAAAATATATTCATTTTCTTGCTGTGTGCAGTATTTTTTAAATTATAATCTGGGAAAATTCCCCAAATCCCCTCCCTTGACTTTTTAATAATATGTCAAAAAATGTAAATAAATCCGGCTTCATCTAATGTTTACATCTTTGTTCTAGAAATGTCTGCTAATTAGTTCATATTTAATTTGACGGCTCATTAGAATATGTAAACATAACATTTTAGAAAGCTTGTAATGCAAGAATTATAATATAATCAATTCAACTGGTGAAGAATGGTGATAAATCAGTTAATTTTGTTTACGCTACTGTATATTTACCTGCAGTGTCTTCTTTTAACACAAACCTTTAACCAGCTAATGGAGCTCCTCATCTATTCTCTCCTTTAGATCCTGCGCTTCACAGGGGACTCAGATCTGAATGGCTGGCAGGAGCAGATGTTGGGGAACTACATTGTGGAGAAGAGTCAAACTCGGCCCAGCATCAGAGATGAGATTTTGGCCCAGCTGGTATACCTCACTTGGGATGGGGATAGACAGGAGACCAACCTGCGTGGCTGGTTACTTCTGGCCTGCTGTCTGAGTGCCTTCACACCCTCTCCTGACCTGGAGAAACCCCTGCTCAAGTACGTCCTCAGCTGTTGACTCACATACCTAAAACAGGGCTCTTGAACAGCAAGAGATTGTTCTCAATTAAAATATGTTCATATTTTCAATTAATTTGTTCAATTAAAATAAAATTGATCAAATATTAATTGATTAATATAATAATAAATGAATAATAAATAAATTACAATTACTTAAGTCAAGTTTTACAAACTAATTTTGAGAGGAGCATGTGATATGATTGATCTGGGCTGGTCTCTCATCCGTAATCAGCAATAATCCAATCAGATCGATCCAAACCTATAATAAATAGACCTATTTCATCCTATTGCCTTATATTCGTTTTGGAAGAATACCCCCTTCCACCCCATCTCCTCCCCTTTTCCTCCTTTTACCAGGGGGAGCTCTCGAGATCTACTTGACCTCAGACCCCCTTACATGCTAATTGACCAGGCGGGAGCCCTGGGCTCAATTATCTCTGAGCTCAGGGTTCTCTTCCGGGACAGCATGCCAAACTTGCTAATAGCGTCAAGCAATATCTAAGTGTGAACCCTTGAAATAAAATTAATGTTAGTACAGTACAATATTTGTTATTGTTAAAATAAATCTCACTTTGAATATTTCATGATGCTTGACAAATTTTTATAAAAGAATCCACAACTTTACTACAACTTTAGATTTACTAATGATGGGTCTTTTATTTATTTATTTTTTTACAAAGAAGATTACAAAGCATGCCCATGATCCACTGAGAGAAGTCAATAATAAACATATATCCATAACCTTACATTTTCTGGCATTTTGTGCTGATGTCTTTATCTAATATCCTAATTAAATAAAGAAACCAGAATCCTCTCTTGGCTATATTTCATAGCTAGAGTTTTGTTTAGGACCATCTTTTGTAATGTTGTTCATAGAATAAATTAGATTCATACCTTACCACACAAGGTATCTTGATGGGTTCTGCAAATAAAGCCAATGTCCACTCCAGTGATAAAAATTACTAAAACACACTTTTATTATTAAATTAAAACAAATGAAAAAGAGGAATTAAAAACAATTACAAGAACAAAACAAACTCCTTTACTTTGTTCAGAATAAAGGGCCTAAGACAGCATAAAGAAGTCAGTTAAGCGTGCTGCTGGTTTGTAGGTTCCAGCCTTATATACAGTTTTCATGCATAGATGTTAAAGCTTTTAGAATATACTAATATACTATAACTATATCAGGAAAGCTTTTGGAATAGCTATGTCAGGAAAGCTCTTTAGAGTATATCTCTAAGCATGTAAATCAACATTTGAGCAGTTCATCAGGGTCATCCTTGCAAAGTCATATTTTTTAGCTTGCCAAGGGTCTCATCTTTCGGAGGTAACGTTCCCATATTTCTTCCAGGCTGCAGTTGTAGTAATTGCTTTGCAGTTTTATCTGGACCTCATCCTCCCTTAGCGTTAGCACTTCAGTATGTCATCTTTGATCTCGTCGAGCTCTCTGTCGGAGGCGCCTTTAAAGAAATGAATAAATGGAAGATTATCAAATATCATTACTGCAGATTGATTATGGAATGTTCTTCTACGGAAATTTGATGGAATTAGAAAAAGCAATATTGATCATCAGATAAACAGCAGCAAGCAGAACTCAGTCTTTCCATATGACTACTGTTAAATAATTTTAAAACCAGTGTGTTTTTTTGTGGTCATCAGGTATGTGTCAGACCGGGGTCCGGGTGAATACCGCTCTCTGTGTCAACACAAGCTCCTCACGTCTTTCCCATTGCCCTCACCGGCCTGCAGACGGCACCCGCCCACTCAACTGGAGTGGACAGCCAATCAGAGGAAAGGAAAGATGGTACTTGAGGTCAACACTTTCAATGGTAAAGAAAACTGAACATATGAGCTCTTATCTGATAACTGGAGATAAGATCTTCTCACACCAACACCTGTAAACTGTAATGATAATGTGGGCACAGCAGTGATCATTTACTCAACCTCCATTTGTTCTGAACTCCTTAGAGTTTCTTTCTTATGTCCATCACAAAAAAAGATATTTTGAAAAATGTTTTAATCAGCAGCCATTGACTTCCATTTATTACATTTATATAGCACTTTTCTAGACATTCAAAGCACTTTACACATTAGGGGGGAATCTCCTCATCCACCACCAGCATGCAGCATCCACCTGGATGACGCGATGGCAGCCATATTGCACCAGATCGCACACCACACCAGCGGAGAGGAGACAGAGTGATAAAGCCGATTATGATATGGGGATGATTAGAATGCAATGATGGATAGAGACCAGTGGGCAAATTTGGCCCGAATGCCGGGGTTTAAATGCTCTACTCTTTTTCGAACGACATTCTGGGATTTTTAAAGACTACAGAGAGTCAGGACCGCTGGTTGAGTGCCCCCTGCTGGTCTCACTCACACTACTTCCGGCAGCAACCTAGCTTTCCCATGTGGTGTTCCATCCAGGTACTGACCGGACACAGCACTGCTTAGCTTCAGTGGGTGACCATGTGACAGTTGCAGAGAGCTAGCTACCAGCAATGAAATGGATGTCAATAACTACTTGTTACCAACATTCTTCAGAATATCTTCGTTTGAGAAGATAGAAAGAAAGAAACTCGTAAAGGTTTGGAAACACTCAAGGTGGAATAAATGGTGAATATATTTTAATTTCTGTGTGAACTGTCCCTTTAAACTCAGGTTAGAATTTGATTGGCTGTCAGTGCTTTAATTGTTAACTAGCTAGAAAAACAATTTCAAAGTCATTCCTGTGTTGTTTTTTTCTGTGTTTTGATTATTATATTTATGTGCATTTCACTTTTCTTTTCAATAATATCTTCATAATTATTTACCCCAGTGTGAACAGGCCTTAAATTATTGCACTGTTCATTTCAGACGAATAAATGATATTAAAATCATTCAAGTATAAATAAACAGTAAAAGTAATAACATGATACTTTACCCAGAAAATGAAACCTCATTCATTATTTATTCACCATCATCTTGATTCAAACCAGTTTGAGTTTTCTTCTACTGGTGAATGCACAATAATATAAATGTTAAATAAAGTTAGGAACCCTTAGCCATTGACATCCATAGTATTTTTTTCCTACTGTGTTTATCAGTGTCAACAAGTTTCAAACATTCTTTTCATTTTTAAGTTTTTTTTTTCATCTTTTTGTTTTTCAGAGGAAAAGTTAGCAGTGGAGGTGGAGTCTTGGACAACAGGAGAAGAGCTGGCCTCTTGGATTCTTAGCTACAGGTACATATATTTTGTCTGAGAATTTCAAAACACATAACGTATAGGTCACAAATATTCCCACATACTGCAGTTCTCATCATTAAAAGAGGCATAATTTATAAGACCTTTAAGATATTTTTCTTACAGGTGGTTTTTAAACCCCAATCACCTGTGTGAATATTTCATTATCATGCATGATTTTGATGTCATAATGAAAATTGGGCTCACTATGCACCTAATTGTAAACTTCATTGTTGTAATTAAATTTATGCATGCACATTTATTATTTATTAAATTGATTAATTAATTAATTTATTATTTTATGTAATTTATTTTATGTAATTTATTGTATGTTATTTATTTATTTTCATTTATTTATTTATTTATTTCTGGAATTACGTTTTCAAATAGCATTATTATTTTGCTAGGCTTCAGCTTTGCAACATATTTGCCACCAAAATTCAAAATAAACAAAGTGTAGTAAATAAAATATTATACTGTTAAATCAATTCAAGAGTTCACACTCAGCTGATGATTGATTATGAAGCAAGTTTGATCCTCGAGCCCGGGGCTCCCTCGCATTTGCAGTGCGAGAGGGAAGTTTGAGCTCAGGTAGATCTCGAGAACTCCCCCCTTATTTAGAGCTGATGACAGATTATAAATTGCTATATAGAGACATATTGCTGGTTAAAAGCTCAACTATAGTGCTAATTTAGATTGACAATTCAATTGTGTGTTTTTGGACTGTGGGAAAAAAACGGAGAACTGGGGGGAAACCCACGCGAGCACAGGGAGAACATGTAAACTTTCCACAGAAACAACATCTGGCCTGTTAAGGATTTGAACCAGTGACGTTCTTGCTGTGAGGCAACAGTGCTAACCACTGAGCCACCGTGCTGCCCTATAAAGGGAAAGGTGGAGGAGTAGGGGTGGAAGGGGGTATTCTTCAAGGCGAAGTTAACTGAAGTAAGAAACTTTATAGAGAGTGAGAATCATCTCATGAGAATCAGCCGTGATCAATCATAAGCATGTGCTCCTCTCGAAATTAGTTTAGAAATAAACTTTGATCATGATATGGTATTTGGTATTTGCCCATGCAGAACTAAATTCAAAACTCTGAAAGGTGTTTATTGACTTTGTTAAATCCATAAGATATATAATTAATAATATTTTTTACAAGTAAGTACGTTAGTGTAGCTGAAACATTATAGTTAAAGTCAATCTCTCTTTATTCACATTAATATGCATTTTTCCTTCTCTCAGAGGCCTGTCTAACGCTACACAAGGCTGGTCTGTGTCTCTGCTGGCTGACGAGGGCTGGACGGACCTGACAGGTTGTGATTTTGTGATGGATCTGTTGGCTGGAGTGGAGTCTGATGTTCCCATGGGTCACCCGTCTGCGGAGAATGATTACCTATTCAGTGACACCAGTGACAGGTGCAGCTTATAGTTCGAAAGACCCACCCCTCATTGATCAAAGGTCCAGAATTTGTCCCATACATAAGCTCATTTGTCCTATTTTAATTGCCATTATAAATTGTAAAAAATACCTATGAAAATAACCCATCGAAGAAGGCTTTACAACAATGCGGAAGAGACAAATTTGGCATATCAAATTCTGACTGAGGAAACTTGAATGTGCTGGCCTGTTTGTTATTTGCCTAATAAATGACAATGGGCTGCTGTTTTTAATTTAAAGCTTTAACAAAGTCCTATTTTTTTCGAATGATATATGATGTGATAAATTTGTATTTATAAAAATAACTATTGTTTTCATATTTCTTTATTCTAAATCTTTAGGAAATGTTTTTGGTGCATCCAAACTTATAATTATGATGACCATCTGACAAGCTAATCCAGGAAAAAATTGTGCTTAAAATGTAGTATTTAAACCTCATAATTAAATAGAAAATAAGGTGAAAAGGGTGAAGGGAAAGGGTGAAGGGCTCATGGAGCCTCTTAGTAGTTCCCGGAAGTTAGCATTTACGAGTTACTGCTGAAGATGGCTGGTTTTGCACATTTGAAAGGTACAAAGTTTCTGAAAATAAGATTGTGTGTTTTAACGTAATCTAACTTTATTTGAATTAACTACGAAGAACTTTCTGGAACTATTTGAGTCTACATGACCCACGTGACGATCAAACATTTTGGGCTTCCGTTGTCAAAAATTTCCCCCTTTATGGCTCTGATTCAGTGCTAAGCCAAAGAAACTGTTGCATTTGTTTTATTTTGTGAAGCCTTGTTATGTATATGTGTAACGGGTATTAAACCTTAAAGGACTAAATCATTAAAATCAGAAGATTACTAAGAACGGGAAAGGAGGTAGTGGTGATGCTGAGTAACTCACAGAGGCCAAAAAGATATGTTGCACAACGTTGTTCTGTATTATATACACACACAAAAGAAATAACAATAGAATAAACACTAAGTAAAAATATACCCCGGGTGCACCCTTTACATGATGTTGTAAAATTTTGTTAAATTCACAATTAAATCAACATAGATGAGAGTTCAAATAAATCAACAATTTCCAAATTGTTTTGTTACATGTAACCAAATAAAATGTTTCCACATTTATCAAGTTTCAAATCCAGGAAGATCAAAATAAAATAAATTAATTATTTACTTTCAACTGTCTTTTGAGTACTCACAAAATGTCCTCCTCTTGGAAAAAAAAAAAGAACAGTCTTAAGGATCAAATCCTCTTACTTGAGTGAAGAGAAATAGTAGAAAAAGCAAGTGTCCCTTTTCCCTAGAAATCAGTCCTTTCCTGTAGGTCCACTGAAACTGCACTTGGGAGGCTCGCCATCAACCGAGAATCGCAAGAATTCCAAAATCCAGCAACAAAAAAACCTGGCCTGTTCTTCCAATGTATTCTTTTTTTTTTTCTTAATTCCTATCAGGTACACGTGACCACAGTGATGTCTGTGAGCAAGTCAAAATGCATCCATCACGCTCAAATCAGCATATATCTACTCAATCCCTCGCCATCCTCGTGCTATAGACTTATATTTTTAACATTATATTGGTTTTAAAAGTTTTAACTAGTGTATTTTCGCTATATTTACTTTATAATCACTCGGTTTTCTTTTCTGTCACGCTGTGTGTCTCTTCCGATGTTTCAGTAATATCCGCAACCACAAGGGGGCGGAGATGAGCATCAAGCACTCTCATTTGCTGACTTAAGACTACTGACAGCCTGACACCCAATCAGAGAATTATAACTCACATATACATGTTTTAACATTCTTTATACATTTTATTTTGATACTTATTTTAGCATCAACACTTTAACACATTAATAATGATGATGAGGTGTATATTTATTTATTATTTTATCTGTCTAATCTGTTTTATCTGTCTAATCTGTTTTATCTACACCCATTCATTATTTTATGGGGGTTACACCTTCCCCTCTTGAAACAATGCAAGTCCCTTTGCATGCTCTGAGCGGTTGGATAGTCACTATGTTTGCTGGAATGTCAGAAGTTATAGGAGGATCACCCAGATCTTCAACACTATTGAGAGAGTTAACAAGAGCAGTGCTTAATCCTTGAAACATTGACTGAACAACATGAGACAGAGGATTTCCAAGCTGGAAGTAGGTAAGTCTCTCAGGTTTGTCTCTCTCCCTTACAGAACGTCTTAGTGGAGGTATTTCTTGTTCTGATTGTTGTTCTTCTCTTTCACAAGAAACAGAGTTTTCTGAATCATTGGCCTCTTCAACTTTACTCTCTCTCTGAATTGGTAAGTCTTTATTGTTATCAGTTTCAGGTTGGTCTTTTCCAGGTGTCTCAGTTGTTTCACAGACTTCCAGAACATCATCAGATGGGTTATCAACTGAAGAGTGTACAGGTGCATTATAAACTGGAGGATCATTGGCTGGAAGATCATCAGGTAAGTTGTCAACTGGAGGAGTTACAGGTAGGTTATCTTTTTGAGTTCCTTCCTTGCATTGAGTTCCATCTTGTCCGAGGTTTTGACCAGCTGATTCATCAGCTAAGGACACACTCTTTCCTCTTACTGGTTGGGGAACATCATACACTGTAGAAAACTGCAATGGTTCCACATTTTGATGGTTATCACCATACCACTGATAATCCTCATCTTCTGGACTAAGGAAAGGACAATCCTCTTCAGGTTGTTGGAAACCTGGATTCTGCCTTGTTCTAGGTCTTGACATTTTGGGTGGGGAGGGGTTTGAAATGTTTGACAATGGCAGGTAACCACAAGGAAGAAGGAGGTCCCTGTGAAGGGTACGAAGGGGACTTTCACTGCTTTCAGGATGAACTGTGTAGACGGGTAAGTCGCCAGCCTTCTTTACCACCACATACACCTCAGATTCCCACCTGTCCGCTAACTTGTGCTTACCACGCAGTCTGACATTTCGCACCAAGACACGATCCCCGACCTCCAAAGAAGAATGAGTGACAGATTTGTCAAACCTAGTTTTGTTCTTTTCAGCAGTTTTCATCATACCTTGTGAAGCAAGCAAATAGCTTTCCTTCAAGTGTGATTTCAGCTGTTTTACATACTCTGAATGAGGAACGACATCTGATTTCCCATGATGAGGCAGACCAAAAGCAAGGTCAACAGGCAATCTTGGTTGTCTGCCAAACATCAATTCATAAGGAGTAAACCCAGTGACTTCATGCTTCGTACAATTGTACGCATGGACAAGTGGCTTGACAAAGTCTTTCCAATGGGCTTTATCTTTTTCCTCCAAAGTACCCAACATGCCCAGCAGGGTCCTATTGAAGCGTTCAACCGGGTTTCCCTGCGGGTGATAGGGAGTTGTTCGGCTTTTCTTTATGCCTGACACTTCACAGAGCTCTCTGATGACATGTGACTCAAAATCAGGGCCCTGGTCACTATGCAAGCGTTCAGGAAACCCATAGTGTGTGACAAAGTTCTCCCAAAGACACTTTGCTACTGTTTTAGCCTTCTGATTAGGTGTAGGATAAGCCACTGCATACTTGGTAAAAAAGTCCGTAATAACCAAGATGTCTTTGGTATTACTCCTGTCAGGTTCCAATGAAAGGAAATCCATACACACCAGCTGTAATGGCCTAGTGGCATGAAAATTGACCAGAGGAGCTGCTTTTTGGGGTTGTGCCTTCCTACGCACACAGCGACTACACTCCTTTACTTTTCGTTCCACATCTGCAGCCATTTTTGGCCAGTAGAAACGAGATCGAATCAGATCTACAGTCCTCTCAATTCCTAGGTGACCCATGTCATCATGTAAACTGCTCATCACCAAGGGTCTTAAATCCTCAGGGAGTACTAGTTGGTAAGTGAGTGAATTATTTTCCTGCCTTCTTCTATAGAGTATTCCATCTCGCAACTCAAGACGATTCCACTCCTTTAGAAAAAGAGGAAAAGTTGGAATCTCTTTTCGCACTGTAGGAGAAGGTTTCTCCCCCAACTCCAAGTGGAAAATAACTTCTCGAAGGACTGAGTCTGCTCTCTGCTTTTCACCAATCTCATGTGGTAGGTAAGGCATAACAGGTAATCCATCTAAATTACAATCCTCTCCATACTCATCAGGTACAGCATCAGGACGGAGTGCAAGTGATCCCACCAGTGCAACCCCAGAAGCTGTGTCCTGGTTGATAAGGTGCTTTTCGCAAATAGCATGGACTACATCATTTGGGGCACTAACAACGTCTGCAGCATCATGGTGATGGTGTTGTACAAATTGATGGATTCTTTCCTGCTCTTTACTGGACCAAGCAGTCTCAGGAATGGTTTCCTGGGGTCTCCTTGAGAGACTGTCCGCATCTACATTCTGCTTGCCAGCTCTGTACTGCAATTTGAAAGAGAAGGTGGAAAGAGCTGACAGCCATCGATAACTTGTAGCATCCAATTTTGCTGTAGTGAGGATATAGGTCAAAGGGTTGCTATCTGTAATAACGGTGAACTGGTTACCGTATAAGTAGTCATTAAACTTTTCAGTCACTGCCCATTTTAGGGCAAGGAATTCAAGTTTGTGAGCAGGATATCTAGACTCACTGTGAGACAACCCTCTGCTTGCGAATGCTATTGCACGCATCTGCCCATCCTGTTCTTGATAAAGTGCTGCCCCTAGTCCTTTTGTACTTGCATCAGTGTGGAGAAAATAAGGGAGTTTGGGGTCAGCAAATCCCAGAATAGGTGCAGAAGTGAGTTTTTCTATAATGGTTCGAAATGCTTCTTCACAAGAAGGCGTCCATCGATCACCAAAGGACTCTTTTGGGTTATAGTACTGGCTTCCTTTGTTACACTTCTTGGCACCCTTTCTTAGCGGAGGATATCCTGAGGTCAGATCATTAAGTGGCTTCACTATTTTAGAGTAGTCCTTGATGAAACGACGGTAATATCCCCCAAAACCTAAGAAAGACCTAAGTTCTTTTAGGTTTTTAGGTACAGGCCAGGTTTTTAAAGCTTGAACCTTCTCAGGGTCAGTCTCCACTCCATGCTCTGACACGATATGTCCCAAATAGCGGACTGAAGTCTGGAAAAACTTACATTTTTCCAAGGAGAGTTTCAGACCGTATTCCTTTAGACGAAACAGGACATTTAATAGTCGAGTCTCATGTTCTTCCAATGTGTCTGAGAAAACTATTAAGTCGTCCAAGAAAACAAGTACCTCCTTCAGATTAATGTCCCCCATACATTTTTCCATTAATCTTTGGAATGTACTTGGGGCATTCGTCACACCCTGTGGCATGCGATTAAACTCCCAAAATCCCAGTGGACAGACAAAGGCGGTTTTGGGTTTGTCTGCCTCATCCACTTCTATCTGGTAGTACCCAGATTTTAAATCGAGGACAGAGAACCATTTAGATCCTGTCAGAGCAGAGAATGTTTCCTCAAGATTCGGCAATGCATAGGCATCTCTCACTGTTTGAACATTTAGCTTGCGATAATCTATACATAGACGTACATCCCCATTCTTCTTCCTCACCACCACAATTGGAGAAGAGAAAGGTGACTCTGATTCCCGGATGACTCCACTTGCAAGAAGATCTTGTAGATGCCTACGAACTGCCTCAATATCTTGTGGATGAATAGGTCGTGCCCTCTGTTTAAAGGGAGTTTCATCGTGCAATTTAATGCTATGCTTCACTTTCTGGGTGTGGCCAAAATCTAGGTCATGATGACTGAACACTTCAGGTATTTCTCTGAGTTTTTTAGAAATGCGCTCCTTCCATACCTGAGGTAAGGGGGAATCACCGAAGTTCAGAGTGAAATCACCCTCTCCATTCCTATTGGAAGTTTTTGAAAGAGGCTGTAAAGAATCCACAGCATGGAGCTCAGCGATCACACATCTGGGTGGGAGAGTAATGTTATGATTTGTCTCATTGGTAAGCACAACTGGTAGGCTATTTATCTGGTTCTTAGGCTGATTAAGGAGACACCGCTTGACAAACACCCCTCCAGGTAGAGACGAATCAGGTGAGTGCTCCACAAGTATAGTCTGATCTATTCTGCATGGATTTGTAACTGAACCTCCCACCACTACAGTCTGACCAGCCATTAAAACTTTGGGTGCTCGACTTCTCAATCGTACATGGCCAAGAACACCACTTGTGTTTTGTCTCCATCTTATTTCAAGAGTTTTAAGTACCACTTTGTAACCGTATGAACAAGGTTGAAATTTTTGGGGATCAGCACTTAAATACTTCTTATAGAGAACATCCAAGGTGTTTGTCCCTATAAGAACCATTGACTGATTGTGAGCTTTTACATCAGGAACTACTAAGGCTACTGTAGGTATTTCAATGCTCACTCCTAGTAATTCTTCTGGAAAGGTAATTCCCATTTCTATGTATCCTTCGTAAGGAACAGATAGACCATTTGCGCCTTCTACTTCCAGGATATCATCAATGGACTTAATTGAGTATCCTGAGAGATGCTGTTCATAGAAGGACTTTGGAACTGTTGTCACTTGAGAGCCTGTATCCAATAAACAGCTGCATTTTTCATTGGCTATAGTAACTTCAGCAATGCTCATAGCACCTATTAACCCCTTTGGCAAGCTAGTGCTTTGCACTTTAGAAACCTGACTTTTTTCAAAAACATGATTAGTATTGGGACATTGTGATTCCAACTCAGCCCCTGTCTGTCCCACAACAAGGACTGATTCTAGTTTAAATAAGGGTTGGAGTTGGCGTTCTGAGAGTCCCATAGTAGCTGTTTTTCTCTCAAAAGTTTACGCTTGGCATTAACAAGTGTGGGGTTTGGCTCAGAAGTGCATGAGGACGCAATATGACAATCCTCACCACAGGTGAAGCAGTACCATGGTCTAGGCCTGTCCTTTTGTCTTTGGCTAACTGGAGCCCTAGTTAACTGGTTAGCAGTATCTGACTTCTTTTTGTCCAGTTTATTTACTACTGCTTGCTGTGAAGCTTTCTTCTGGGTTTTATGCGCAGGAACAAGGCTAGCCAACTGACTTTGTAGTTTTGCTATCTGTCTCTTGATCTCCTTAGTTTCAGCTGCAAGTGATACCATGTTTGAAACTTCTCCCTGCTCCACCTCAGAAGAAACCCACGTCCTTTGCGAGTGCATTACTGCTCTTGGTTTAGAAGACCCAAGATGCTGCTTCATACGAGTGACTTTTGCGGTGTGTTTGTCTTCTTCAGTGCGTAGCATAAGTAGAAGCTGCCCAAATGAAGGAGGATCATTACGCCTTCGCTCTAGCTGCAGGTCAGTAATTAGATCATTATCCCAGCAGCCTCTACAGAACTGCTTGAGAAGATGCCGATCTGCTTCTTCAGGTGAGACACCACCTCTTTTTATTGTCACTCTCAAAGCTGTCTGCAATCTGTACAAGTAAGTAGATGGCTTTTCACCAGCGTCCTGCAGAGTATTCATGAACTTTGCAAGGAGTTCATCTCCATCCTCAACAACTCCAAAAGCAGAATCCAGCAACTGAAGGTAAGCTGATGATGGAGCTTCAGAGCTAAGATGTTTTATAACATCTGCTGCGGGGGGTAAAAGACTGTCTACTATTTTCCTGGATACGTTCAAATCAGATAAGGTGGAATCTTTCAGCATTAGCTCTACACTGGAGCGCCAAGTGTCGTAATCGACCTCACTTCCGGGTCTGGGACATTTTCCTGAAAATACCCTAAGCCTCTGCTGCATAAGTCCTTGAGTAGCCACTTCCCCAGATCTCACCACATGTTCAATTACGAGTTTTTGAACCTCAGGTGGATTTAACACCTTTGAGGAGGTTAAGAGGGGGGGCTCACTTGGTTTGGCAGAGGTATGTTGTGACAGTGAGTCATCTGGTTGGCTAATTTTGACAGGGGCTGGGGTAAAACTCTCTTCAGGACATACCTGAGCATGCTGTTCATCCAGATCCTCGTCATCAGCCTCAGTGTCAGCGGACGTTGGAGTGAGCTCAGCACTTATTTGCGACAGCATCTGGCTCAAGACAATCTCAAAATCAGTCCCACTCAATTTTGCTACTTCTTTCAGTCCCTCCAGGTATGACTTTGTGACACTGGTTCCCTTATACTGTGTAAACACACTAGATAATGCTCTCACATGGTAAATAACACTTGGGTCACTGGTTAGCTGGTGAGTATAAGGTAGCTGTGGCTCTAGAGAATGCAAAGCTTGGCCACTGGTATATTCAAGAATAACACTTTGATAAAACTCAGAATCCTTGTCACTAATAAAAACTGTTTTGGCAAAAGAACCATATTGTTTTAGAAAATCAAACAGCTCATCATCACTTTTGTCTTGTGTTAAACCGCTAATGATCACTGAATCCGGAATTTTAATACCTTCTGCCTCTATTATATCCATTGTCAATTTTTACTGGTCAACGTAGGCAAAAATAATGGCTTAGAATGTAATTAATACTCAGCAACAGCGCCACCTCCTGGCTGGCTCGCCACTTTGTAACGGGTATTAAACCTTAAAGGACTAAATCATTAAAATCAGAAGATTACTAAGAACGGGAAAGGAGGTAGTGGTGATGCTGAGTAACTCACAGAGGCCAAAAAGATATGTTGCACAACGTTGTTCTGTATTATATACACACACAAAAGAAATAACAATAGAATAAACACTAAGTAAAAATATACCCCGGGTGCACCCTTTACATGATGTTGTAAAATTTTGTTAAATTCACAATTAAATCAACATAGATGAGAGTTCAAATAAATCAACAATTTCCAAATTGTTTTGTTACATGTAACCAAATAAAATGTTTCCACATTTATCAAGTTTCAAATCCAGGAAGATCAAAATAAAATAAATTAATTATTTACTTTCAACTGTCTTTTGAGTACTCACAAAATGTCCTCCTCTTGGAAAAAAAAAAAAGAACAGTCTTAAGGATCAAATCCTCTTACTTGAGTGAAGAGAAATAGTAGAAAAAGCAAGTGTCCCTTTTCCCTAGAAATCAGTCCTTTCCTGTAGGTCCACTGAAACTGCACTTGGGAGGCTCGCCATCAACCGAGAATCGCAAGAATTCCAAAATCCAGCAACAAAAAAACCTGGCCTGTTCTTCCAATGTATTCTTTTTTTTTTTCTTAATTCCTATCAGGTACACGTGACCACAGTGATGTCTGTGAGCAAGTCAAAATGCATCCATCACGCTCAAATCAGCATATATCTACTCAATCCCTCGCCATCCTCGTGCTATAGACTTATATTTTTAACATTATATTGGTTTTAAAAGTTTTAACTAGTGTATTTTCGCTATATTTACTTTATAATCACTCGGTTTTCTTTTCTGTCACGCTGTGTGTCTCTTCCGATGTTTCAGTAATATCCGCAACCACAAGGGGGCGGAGATGAGCATCAAGCACTCTCATTTGCTGACTTAAGACTACTGACAGCCTGACACCCAATCAGAGAATTATAACTCACATATACATGTTTTAACATTCTTTATACATTTTATTTTGATACTTATTTTAGCATCAACACTTTAACACATTAATAATGATGATGAGGTGTATATTTATTTATTATTTTATCTGTCTAATCTGTTTTATCTGTCTAATCTGTTTTATCTACACCCATTCATTATTTTATGGGGGTTACATATGGAATAACCATTTTATAAAAGAAATAAACTTGTGAAGCTGTGGTTTACAGTGAATTGATCACTGCTGTTATAAATGCACTGTAAACCATGGCTTCTTGGGGTTTATTGCTTTAATATGCCTTTATGACCCCTAGTCAAATCACACATTAAAGTAAATATTTTACAAACTCATGGTGTTCATTCTGCTGTAGCCTAGACACCAATATATTAGTTATTTCTAAAATCTGAGATCATTACAGTCAGGATTTCTGATAGTATTACAGCACAATGCGAGTGTATATTAGTATTATTTGTTCTCTTTTGGCATCTGATAAACTGTGGCACGTCATGTTAGACCTAAAGGAATGCTTTTTTTAGAAAATAGGCAAATTTTACAACTCCCCTAGAGTTAAACAGTTGATGTTTACCATTTTTGAATCCATCTGCAGGTTTGGCGTAAGCACTTTTAGCTTAGCTTTTAGCTTGAATCATTTAATCAAATTAGACCGTTAGCATCTCACTCAAAAAATTTTTTTAAAAGAGTTTGGGTAATGTACATTTTTAAAGCTTTACTCTTCTGTACACTCTCAGAAAAAATGGTACAGTGTTGTACTAAAGAAGGTACAAACCCTTGTCACTGTGGCAGTACCTTTTTATGGAACAGAATTGTACCTGAAGACAGAAACTAACTTGTACCATTGCAGTTTGTACCTTTAAGAACATGATTTGTACCATGGGAAACCAACATGTACCTTTGGTTTTTAAAACCTGCAGATACAATATTAGATGCACTACAGTGACAAGACACTTTTAACAGTGTCAAATGTATTCCTTCAAGAACTAGTTAAAGGAATTTTGCTACATCCAAAATGCGTCAATTTATTTTTAGGAAATAGAAAACAAAAGGTTTTAAAAGGTTTCTTTTTGTGTAAAGAAAAAAAATACTTTAACATAAGCCAAAATATCTATTTTTTGCTAAACATTTCACAACATTTTTTACAAAAATGTTACAGAAATACATTGTCCCATCGGCAATATAAAACTTTTTTTTTCTCCAATTTTCACACAATACCTTGTAATCACTTAAAAGTTACTTTAATTTACTTAATTTTAAAAAAGAAATAGAATTATGCAAAAGTATTGTACCGAGATATGCACAATGTTTGATTAGTTTTACAATAGTAAAATGTCTGCATGAACACTTTGCATATGCAGGACTTTTGCCAGCACACATGCGTAGTGGAAAGCAATGTCAAAAGGTGCGGATATCAATAATGTAAATGTATTCATAAGAAAATGCTTACAAAATGTTTATTAAAAATGCCTTAAATGTTCAGTTTACAATATCTATAGTTTTGTTTTACCAGTTGTTTTGTATTATAGAACTTAATAATGAATGTTTATGAGTTTTTTTAAACATATGCTTTTAAATAATGATTCATGTTTTAATATGGAAATTATTCATAAAATCACTTATGTGATCCAACACTGTGTATCCAACAGATACAGTATGTACCTTTTTCATGACAACATTTATGTACCTTTATTTCAATTGTACCATAAAAGGTACAAAACAGTATCATAATGTAACAGGTCTTTTCTGTAGCATATAGGGTACAACTTTTACAAAGGCAGAAAACTGTTCCTTAAGGAACATTATTTGTAGCACCGTATACCTTTTTTTCTGAGAGTGTAGTTACATTGTGCATAACATTTAAGTTGTAGCATACATTAAGTTGCTATTTTCTAGGCTGATATAAATAGGAACTACACTTTATAATTATTATTAGGAACTATAATTTTCACATAATAATCAAGGAACTTTGCTGCCTTATACAATTAGCGGTACAATTATATTATTACACAGCCCTGTTACCTAGTCACCCAGCTCTGGACTATTTTCAGGCGCTGCGCAATATGACAGGAAAGTAGCTTGATCATTACATCAGTATGACAGTATAGTTCCTAGCTATATCAATCGAGAAGCGTTTTACTTTTCCACCGATCTTAGTGCACAATGTATTTACAGAAGACTCATGCTTTAAATAAGAAAATTATTGAAACACTTTTTTAATTTGGATGCTAATGGTCCAATCTAATTCAATGGTCTATGCTAAGCTAAGCTAGAAGTACTCCCGTCAGACCTGAAGATCAGCTGAATGCATTAAAAATGGTATAACTCAACTGTTTAACTCTAGGGGAGTTGTAAAATTAGTGTTCCTTTAACAAGTACTTTAACAAATCCTTTTATTTCTGATTGTCAGGATGGAAAGCACAGACATGGATGACTTTATTCCTCCTGCTCCCTCGATGCAAGCCCCTGGTCTGCCCTCATTTGAAGCATCTCATTGGAACACATATGAACCCTTGTCCACTTACCAGGGTGAGCAACCAACCATTACTAGCAAACAGACAGTAAATTCTGAGTTATTGTTCACATTCATAGCTTTGCACAGGGATGATCAAAGAAATGAGAGTGAATGAAATGTACAGTACGAGGGTTGGGACGTGTCTCGCCCTGTAGAGCAAATAAAATGATTTTATAAAGGACGCTCCTGAGATATTGTGTCTTGTAGGATCTCAGGGACGGCAGATGGATTCGTATGTTGATGACATCTTTGATCCTGTGTTTGATCAAGGTCCTCCGGTCAGTATAGCCCCTTTTAAATCCATACAGTGTTACTGTAAGGTTCTTATACAGCTGATTGAGTCTGGGTTATTGTGGATAACGGCAGCACTTTAAAATAAGGTTGATTTTCCTTCGGCTTAGTGCCTTTATTCATCTGGGGTCACCACAGCAGAATGAACCACCAACTTATGCAGCATATGTTTTACACAGCGTATGTCCTTTCAGCTGCGACACAGTACTGGGAAACATCTATACACACTCACACATACACTAAGGCCAATTTAGTTTATTCATTTCACCTGTAACGCATGTCTTTGGACTGTGGGGGAAACCGGAGCACCCAGAGGAAACCCACGCAAACACATGGAGAAAATGCAAACTCCACACAGAAATGCCAACTGACCCAGCCACGACTCGAACCAGCAACCTTCTTGCTGTGAGGCAACAGTGCTAACCACTGAGCCACCGTGTCGCCCCAAAATACGGTTGTATTATGGTTAATGTCAGTTAATGTATTTACTAACATGATCAAACAATGAACGATACGGTTATTACAGTATTTATTCCAACGATACGGTTATTACAGTATTTATAACCAATGTTAACAAGAATGAATTTGGATTTTAAAAGTGCATTAATAGATTTTAAGTAAGTATTGTTGGTAAAACTTTAGTTTAGTTCACAGTTCATGGTATTAACTACTGGCTTATTACCTGCCTATTATTAAAATATTAACTGTTTATTAGTAGTTATAAAGTATGAGCTTATTCTGCATTCCAAATCCTACCAAAAACCTACACCCAGCTTCTACCTTACTAACTATTAATAAACAGCTAATTAGTAGTTTATTAAGCTAGTAGTGTTAGTTAATGGTTTGTTAATACAGTAAATTGTGACCTAAACTAAAGTGTCACTGTATTGTTATATTAATATTTCATGTTAGTAAAGACATTAACTAATGAAAACTCTTTGTAAGTTTAACCATAAGTGTGACCAAAATAAGAACTTAAAACCATAAAACTAAAATATTTTTTGTTGAATGAAATAAAACAAACGTTTTCTGAAAAACATGTAGTGTATAATCCTACACTGTTAAACCCAAAAAGTTAAGGTAACTCAAACTGTTTGAGGAAATCGATTGCAACAAACCATTTAAGTTCAAAAACTAATCCTAATGAGTACTGTG
This sequence comes from Danio aesculapii, assembly GCF_903798145.1. Lineage (NCBI taxonomy): Eukaryota > Metazoa > Chordata > Actinopteri > Cypriniformes > Danionidae > Danio > Danio aesculapii. The sequence continues at coordinate 35,196,058 of NC_079446.1, read as the reverse complement.
AACTTAATCCATTTGAGTAAACAAAGGAATTTGAGCACAGTAAAACCCAATAAATGAAGAGAACTCAAACCAATTGAGTACTGTAAAACCCAATAAGTTAAGGCAACTCAAACCGTTTGAGGAAACCAATTGCTACAAAACATGAGTTCAAAAACTAATCTATATGAATACTGTGAACTCCATTCAAGTTGAAGTAATGAGGTATTTAATTAACTCATTGCCTTCAACACTGAGTTTAAAACTCTTTTCAAATGAGTAGAATTAACCTTCAGTAAATTTTGAGTTAACTACACTCATTTCATTTGATAGAGTTGACTGTTGGGTTTTACGGTGTATTAATATTTCCTATAAATCCTAAAAAAAATTTCATTTGTATATTTTTTCTCAGTAAATTAGTGAAAATTGCTCAAACTAAAACATAAATTCAAATAAAAAAATGATATAAACATATTTTAAAAAGTGAATAACTATATAGATTTATTTAATAATATCTTTGCTTTATTTGTTGTTTATGGTGATACATTTTTCTAAATATCTATTTTAACATTATTTTACCCTGTTTACAGATTTGTTTATGTACCCAAATGAGGTCACGTGGGAAAAAAGGAAATTAACATTTAATCACATCAGGCTTGACTTACACTCTATATACATCATTATCTTAATAATTAGCTAGGGCCAGACAGAATCTGCTGACATTTTTTGTTGTTTCTGCACAGAATTTTGTTAAAAAATCTCCGGATTTATGCAGAATTTAGGAGTATCGTAACTAAAAACTTAATTTATAAAATACAAAATAATACCTTTTTAACTTTTATTTAATGTTTGCAATGCAAATCCAATTACAGTAGATCCACTATTTGGTAAACAAAGCAAGTCTATGACAGAAAATATCTACTAAACGACAGAAAATATTACTTTACAAACTGTAAATAAATCAAATGAACATTTTTATATTAGTCAATATTATTACTAAATGAATTTAAAAACTGAATAAATATTAATTTACACACATTTACACAAGTAAATAAATAGCCTTAATGATGGGCTAAAAATCTGCGCAAATCTGCAGATTTCCGCACACACAGATTCCGTGTGGGCTTACTCATAGCAAATGAACCGCATACCTGTTTTTTTATCACATAAAATCGATTAAACTTAATATAGTAAAATTAATTTGTGTAATTTTCCCCTAAAATACTGTCATTTATGCACGATACAGTTACAATATATATTTTTGTAGATTAATATCACCTGCATGAGCACCAGCACATGTTCTGCATACATAGATATATTGTTATCATTCATTAAGCCAGCGAGGATTATGCCGCCTTGCCACTTATTAACTCTGAGATCTGCTTGTATTGCCTGTTATCTCGGAGTTCTAGCCTGAGGTCTTTTTATCTGCATTTTATTTGTTTTTTATTGACAGGACTTTGACCGCATGGCCATGCTGAATCGCAGAATGAGAGGTGGAGGGGGTATGATGCCCAGCATGTACACTGGAGCAGGTACAGTTGTAAATCTGTGTGTCGTCTTCAACCGATACTCATCATTAATCAGAGCAGTGTTATTTATGATGGGTAAATATATTACAGTTTAATATTAGGACATACAATTGATTCATTTACTATATTTTATGATAATAATATACAATATTTACAATTATATATTCTATTAATGTTTATTTTATATGATATTTTATTTTAAATATTATATTATTTATGTTATTCTATTTAAATATTATAAGTTAAATATATTACTATTAATGTTTATTTAATTCACACACACATTTATTCTTTTTTAAATATTTTATTAATTCATATTTACATTCATCAAAATTTATATTTAATATTTTTATTGTTTAAAATATATGTTATTTATGTATTTATTTATTGCATTTCATTTTTATTTGTGTTTTTATTTATTAATATTTATTTATTTTCCTTTTTGTGCACTATCCATGTTCCAGAGTCAAGCCAGTATATCCTATAATTGACACTATGCTTTATTTTGGGACTGAACTAGGAATGCCAATGAATCCTGCCATGGCTGGCTATGGTGCCACACCAATGATGCCAAACATGATGCCCGCTACCATGCCCATGATGCAGCCCATGCCACGTAAGCCCATCCCTGCTGCTCACGTAGTCTTTTTCTAGTAGAATGATCTGTTAAGTTCTTACTCTTTTCCTACTGCTTGTTTTGGATGCAGCTATGATGATGCCAACTGCCATGCCTCAAGCCATGCCTGCTGTCAACCCACAGCAAATGGATCAACAGCAGGCCTTCATCAACCAACAGGCCCTGCTTTTGGTGAGTTCAACAGTCAAAGCACATTTAATTCATTTTTCTTCTGCTTAGTCCCTTATTTATTAGGGGTTGCCACAGCTGAATGAACTGCCAACTATTTCAGCATGTGTTTTACTCAGCGGATGCTTTTCTAGCCGCAACCCACTGGAAAACACCCATACAGACTCATCCAAACACACTCATACACTATAGCCAATTTAGTTCATCCAATTCACTTATAATGCATGTGTTTAGACTGAGGGGGAGGAAACCCATGTGAACATGGGGAGAACATGCAAACTCCACACAGAAATGCCAGCTGGCCCAACTGGGACTCGAACCAGCAACTTTGCTGTGAGGCGACAGTGCTAACCACTGAGCCACCGTGCTGCTAAGCACATTTCAAACAGGTCAAATTAAAGAAAAGTGTAGCTACAAAGCATACTAAAATTGTACAGTACCTTATTTTTTAAGACTTAACAAGTCATTTTAACTTCAATTTAACTGACTTGAAACATCAGGCTGAATCTTGTTTAAATTGCCAAGTTAAAAAATATGTTGTCATGACATTTATTCAAAACAACAAGTTGCTTCTTATAAATACAAAAAAAGTATCTGTGAAATTATATAATATTAATAATAATAATAACGTTTTATTTATGATGCGCTTTTCTTCAACTCAATGCTTAAAAACATTTAGTAATATATATTTAGCCTTTGTCCCTTTCTCCCGAACATATTTTTGTGAGTGGATTTTTATGATAGAGATGATTGTGTATGCCTGATTTAACTTGTATGCAAGTAAAATCACTTCATTTTGTTTGGAAACTTTTTTAAAGTAATATTTGTTTGTTTGTTTGAAATAAATTTGAAGATTTTATAAATTTGGTCTCTGTTTGAGCAGTCATGAGTTATACATTTAGAATGACATAATAATATCTAATTTATGCCGGTGGTGTTGATGCTGGTAATTCTCAGATTAGATGTTCTGTTGTTTCATGCATTGATATAATCAAATAAAAATTCTCATCAATATTGTAAAAAAAAACTAAAAATACATTTGTTTTGCATCATTATCGTCATGGCTGATATTAATTACATAACATTACACTGATGATTGTGTTGTCAGTAGACCAGTAGTACTTTAAGACATGTCTATCTTTTGCAAGCACTGTTGCCTACATTCAGTCTCATTCATTTCCTACATTAGACAGACAAAATTAATTATGCTCTAGAAACAATTGCAAGATCAGAGACTGAATAATTCATGACTGAATTTTTAATTCCAACAATATCAATATTGTGCCTATTTTAACTGCAATATATTAAATGATTACATTGCAAAAAATACTTTTCTTACTAAAATTTTTTGTCTTGCTTCTAGCCCAAATATCTAAACATTCTTAAATCAAGAAGCATTTTCTTGACAAGCAAAACATATTGGGTGGTTTTAAGAAATAATATGTTAAAATTAAGTGAGTTTTTCCTTAAAACAAGCTAAATAATCTTCCAATGGGGTAAGCAAAATAATCTCATGTCAAAAGAAAAAAAATAGATTTTTTTGTTTACTCTATTGGCAGATTATTTAGCTTGTTGTAATTTTGCATATTATTTCTTAAAACAAGACTTGTCTAGAAAATGCTTCTTGATGTAAGAATCTTTAGATATTTGGACTAGAAAAAGACAAAGAATCTAAGTTAAAGAAAAGCGTTTTTTTGCAGTGTGAACATCGGCACCAGCTTAAAAGAAAAAAATATATGGAACCATATAAATTGTTACAATTCTTAACACAGAAATCTCTTTTTTTCTGGCAGGCACAGCAAATGACCATGCAGGCGATGTCACTGTCTCAGAAACAGCAGCAGGATGAGATGCGCAGGCGTGAGTCACAGAGACAGTCTCCACGCCAGCGGCGGCGCTCTCCTCCGCGCGCACGCTCACCTTCACGCTCACCCTCACCCAAACCTCGAAGCCGACCCCAGAGCCAAAGAACCAATCATCAGACCCCCAAACAAGCCCCAGAGCCCCTTCCAAAACCCCGCAGCCCTGAGGTACACCAATAATACTCACCTGTTTCCATTTACTCAATCCACATGGCACTACTGTATTTCAAAATTATGGGAAGGGAACTTCCTTTCAAAAGAACTGGAACAAATCATTTTAAATGGGTTTAATGGGACGTTGTTGTTGTTGTTTAACATTCAAATTTTGACTTCAAATTTGTGTTAGTAGGATTTGGGCCACTTTGTGATGTCATTAAGACCAGAAAATAATTCTTGTTGACCAAATGAGCAGTTTGTTGTAGTTTTTTTAAAGATACAATATCTCCCTTTGGAATGGACTTGTAATTTGTAACCCTTTGCATCTTTTTTTTTATGTCCAAACATGCACACTGGCTAACATACAAAAAGTAAAAAGCATAATAGGACCCCTTTAAATAAAGATAAGGTTGTGCTACAAATAGTCTGTGTGCACAGTGAAGTAACAGGTACATTTGTCTTTGTGCTTTGTTTTTATCCGTCATGAAAATATCATTACTTTTGGTATTTTAATGTGACATTAGTAGCACAAGCATATCTGTGACTAAAGCTCTTTTGTTTCACTTGTTTTGAATTTTTGGTGTAATTCATACTAATTTGTTAATTCTAAGAAGTTTTCTTTTTAATATCAGATGGATGAACAGTGAGGAGAATAATGAACCTTTTTTTTTCAAAACACTGACTACACTGATTGCTGTTTACAGTCTAACAGAAGTTACTCCCTTAAAAAAATGTGCATTTTAAAAAGAGAAAAAATCAAGAGAAACAAAAAATATATACAATTCTGTTGAAATGTTGTAGTTTGTATTTTTCTTTTTTTTTTTTTTTTTTGCAATATTTTGCATGAATTTAAATGTATTATCTTTTCATTTCTAAATATGTTTGGTGACTGAAATATTATTTTAATAAATATATCTGTTTAATAAATCTGTTTTGTTAAATGCACCAAAATATATGAGCTATATTCACTGAAAAATAGACAAAAATATTCATTTTCAAAATGGGGTGTACTCATATATGCTGAGCACTATATAGTGATTGATTGTTTCAACTCTTTAAATCTTAATGTGTTCTTTAAGTCCCAGCCTGTGACTGAGAGGGATCTTAGGGCCCCAGAAGATCACGGGTCTTTCAAAGAAAAGAGGGATTTTTTTCAAAAGATTGGTGAGTGTGCATATCTGAATCCTTAAAACTGCTCAATTAAGGCAAAATGGCATTAAAGATTTTCACTACCTTTGTGCATCAAAGGTACGTCAGACACACGGCCAAAGCCTGCGCCAAAGGTTGCGAAGCCACTGATTTATGCCAATCCACCGGTGTCCAAACCCAAATCACCACCTCCAGGAAAGACTCAAGGTCAGACGTTTATTTTTTTCTGCTAAATCATCAAAAAACGACATCATTACAAATAAAATTAATTACCAAAAGTGTGACATAAAAGCTAAATATATTTTAACAATGTGTATTTTGAAGGTACAAAAAAAAATTTTAAATGTTTATATCTTCTGAGTCAAAAAATATTCCAAAATGAGGTATAACTGATTTCAGTGTTTCCTCTGTTATATACAGTCATCATACAAAATAAACTATACCTGAAAACTTCTTTTTTCACAGTTAAACCTCTCCCAGAAATTCCTCAAGTCCAAGAATCTCGACGAGCATCTCCAGAACCCACATCTCCTAAACCAGAGCCAACCAGTAACATAAGAGAAATCATTAAGCAGTACCAAAACCGGCCCAATCCAGAACCTAAAGCCTACGAGCCTGTCAGGTGGGCCACAAATCAACTCTAATTAATGTAGCTCTCCCATTGCCCAAAGATAAAATCAAATCTGGCATAATTCTTTTTCTTGCTGTGTTCTTTTGCATTACGTATATATTATAGTAGTAACAGTGCCTTTATTTCCTACTCTAGAAGTCAATGGGTGAAAGTTGCCAACATCCTTTAAAAAAGCTATTTGTGTTCAACAGAAAAAAACATAGATAAATAATATAGATTGCAAACTACGAGTTTTGTTGATTTGATACAGTCTCTGCTGTAACTGAATGCTTGCATATTGTTATGTTTCTTGACATTTTTTAACTTTGATTTCCAGATATTTAAACATATAAAATTGAAGACTTTGTTCTTCACAGGGTTCCAGCCAAACAATTTCTAAAGAAAAATGACCCCAAAGACGAGGCACTAGCCATTCTCAAATCTCAGGGCCCTGTCAGTCATCAGAAGGTAGACGATATTGAACTAAACGAGATGCCATAATATCATGCTTTGTCCTTAATTCATAATCTGAGGATGCAGAAGTTGACTGTAACTTTTGTATGTGTTTGTGCTGCAGAAACAGTGGGTAGAGAAGCCCCCTTCACCCCCTCAGCAGCTTGAGTCCCGTGGACCTCGCTCCATCTCCAATAGCATGAAACAGAAGCAGCTTTCGCTAGCTGATCTCTTCGGTTCTCAGCGCTCTCAGCCTCTGCCTCGTGTTCGTGAATCCATCCCTCCTCCACCGCCCCGCATCCCTGACCCACCGCTACAGCCTGCACCTGCTCTCAGTAAGACATTTGCATAACATTCAGTATAGTGCATCTGTAAATGCAGTGTATGTAGTTGGTCAGATATTTCTAAAAGGGGTCTTTTATTCACTTTTAATGTTCTTTAGTGTATATTGTTGCTTTTTGAAAAGATTCCGCCCTCTTTTGAAAAGGAGGCGGGGACTGAAAACTCATTTACATTTAAAGAGAGACACAAAAACAGGTTTGCGTGATGATATAATTGTCCTTAAAGTCCAAGTGAAATCAAAATTCATTTATTCATTTTCCTTCGGCTTAGTCCCTTATTTATCATGGGTCGGCACAGCAGAATGAACCGCCAACTATTCCGGCATATGTTTTATGCAGCGGATGCCCTTCCAGCTGCAACCCATTACTGGGAAACACCCATACACTCTCACATTCACACACACACACTCTTACACTATGGCCAATTTAGTTAATCCAATAAATAAACGGCAACTGGCCCAGCCGGGACTTGAACCAGTGACCTTCTTGCTCTGAGGCAACAGTGCTAACCACTGAGCTATCGTGCTGCCCGAAATCAAAATTTACAATGTTTATTTTGATAGTTCACATTATTCTTAAAATAAGTTAATTATTTGTGCAAGTAAATCCACTGAAGAGAAAGTTTGTTTTGGTAATCAAACAATTTGCTTTCGTGTTTGGAATGACCATCCTTTTGTTGACGTCAACCTGAGGGCTTCCATAGCAACTTTATATCAATATTCTTAACCATGCCCCTCTTACCGTTTAGGCTGGTTTATACTTGACGCGTCCGCTACTTTGCTTGAGTGCGCATGGCCAATGTGACATCATCGCTTTGGGTGCGCGTGACATGCTTTCAGCTGGCGGAGCCTCCGAAAAATTTTTTTCGAGCAAACGTGTTTTATTTAAGTTGAATAAGAATCACTTTAAAGAGATTTTGGTACGTCTGTACAGACATCTTTATGATCCGTCCGTGCATGATCGTAGGGATAACCAGATGGCCAGTAATTCTTGGGTAGAAATTGCAATTTTTTGTAAAAGGTTTAGAAAAACTTAAGGTATTAGTTTGTTAAAGCCAAAAAGAGAGGCCATGGAAAAAGTAGAGACCCAGGTCATTTTAATACACAATTACAGAATATATTTTTCCACTATTCATAAGTTTTACACTGATTGTATTTATTACAATATGGAATTCAAAACAATTTAATAGCTTCAAAACTAAAATGATTTAACAAATTATTTCTTTGATAACTGGAAAAGAATATTTGAACCTATCACTTTAAAATATACAGATGCCCTGTTTTCTAGGCTTTATTGGTGATAATGGTCACGAATGTTGAACCATTATTGCCTTTTTAGCATATATGTAGAGGACACAAACTAGCCAGACAGTGATGTGTGAATTGTGGAGTGGCTTCAAAAAACCTTCAGTATTTTTTATTAAGTGGACTTTTTTTCCTTTTATTCTTACCATATTAAGATATATATTTGTAGAGCAACCCATGATCCATTGACATTAATATTTTAATACACTTTGATAGGTAGAACTGTCCGAGATATGCACAAAAGCAAGTGATGCATCAATGTTTGATTAAAAAAAAAATCTTGATTAGTTATAAAAATCTTTATAATCATTCAAATAAATAATAAAAATAATTAGTGTAAAAAATCTAGAATTATATTAATACTATGACGTAGTTCCAGAAACTTCCTACGTCTGATTTTTTTCTGATCCCTGTCATTTAAAAAACAAATCTCAACGGCGAACGCATCAAGTATAAAAGCCTCGCTATCAATGGCGATAGAGGAAAAGTCGCGCAGGAAACGTTCTTTGTTCTCCTCGCTGGTGTGTACAGTCCCAAGACAGACAGACGAAACTTTAACTCATGGTTTGAAACTACACCAAGCATACAAGTTATCATTCTATGTCCTAGATCGTGAGTTGTGGAAGGAGACCAAACATGACTATTTTAGAAATACATAAAACATAAAATATGCATTTTTAGTTTGTCTAATGTCTTGAAAAAAGCATATACCAGTGTAAGAGTTAAAGGTGAAATTAAGGAAGAGAATACAAAAGTTTACAAACACATGTACATTGGGCTAAATTTTGAGATTTCTAATGAGTCCATTTCAACAGAGTGTGTCTTTGGGTGTGTGTGTGTGTGTGTGTGTGTCAGGATGGAGGTTTTTTTTCTTTGGAATGTCTTTGAAGACAGGACAACTCTAACTCTGGCTAGCATTTTGGTAGATAGGATGTCACAGAGTGACTTTCACCAGCAGACTTGCTGGCCCCAGGTGTCATAAACTCAGGTAGAACGAACTCAGACCCTTTTAGGTGTCACAATGGAATTTTCAACTCCAGACTGTGTGTTACATTGACATACTAATATACTTTATTATACATTTTTATATTATAAACCTTTTTAAAATAAACTGTAGCACACTTAAACTTCTACATAAGTGTATTCATAATTTAAAAGTTGGACAGTTCAGAAGGTGCAGATCAACAGGAATTGCCTATTATTATATACAAATTTGTCATGAGAGAATGATGTGCAGAAGAAAGCCCAGCCCCTACTCTATATCCAATTTCAGTTGGAAGTGCATCGGATTTGCAACAAGCTATGCCTTTGCTTATTTAATCTTATGCATTTATGTGTGTTTCTAAAGATCAGCTCAACAGGATGGCAGAGGAGGAGAGCGTTCGCTCCCAGTTGCACAAATTCTCAGCCAGCGTCTACTTTTCATATCCCAGTATGCCTGGCAAACTGTTCCTTCGCAAGGAGGTAACTAAGCCAAGAGATGTTGCTTTATGTGACTCGTGCAGCTTTTTCTGGCTTACTAACGTCAACTCATTGTATTTGTTTTGTTTTGAACCCAGCTGTTTTATCCCAGGGAAAAATTCAACCACCCGTACTCCCTTAATTTACTCTGTGAGCAGGTCAGTAGCAAATGCCATTGCTTGGTTTGATTACTTTGGGATCTTTATTAAGTGCTAACGTTTAAAATTAAGATGTTATAGTTTCTCCCACTGTTTTTTAGATCATGCGAGACACTTACTCTGATTCTTGTCTGAGGATTTCACGTGAGGAACGGCGTAAAATGAAAGACCTGTTGGGTATGACAGATTCATAATCTGATCAGTCTAAGCATAATTCAGTTAGAGAATTCAGTTTAGTTTATTTGCATTTCTATTTGCCATCGTCATCATCAGCGAGCTTCCATATTGGAACCAATATCAGATCTTTAGATGATGCTATGAAGAAAAGAATCATCATGGCAGCGAGAGACAACTGGTCCAACTACTTTGCACGTCTCTTTAATGTGAAGGTGAAACACTTGTCCTGATATACAGTAATGCACATAAACATGCATGATGAAATGGAAGTGAGCTGAAGTGTTTTTGCATGCACGCTTCCTCAGGTTGGGAATGGAGGAGATGCTCAGATGCTGGGAGTTTCTCATAGAGGAATCAGATTGCTGAAGGTTGCCAGAGCTTCAGGAATAAACCCCAAACACCTCAAAGTGCTCCACAGCTTTAGGTACAGAACATATTGTCTTCAATTTCCCAATGACTTCTTTAGACTGTTAACTTATTTACTGTACTTTGGGGTCAGTAGGATGTTTTTAAGTCTCACCGAGACTGTGTTCATTTGATTAAAATACTGTGATATTGTGATTTTTTTTTTTTTTTTTTTTACAGTTAAGGAATTTTACATTGCAATTTAAACAGTTTTTAATTTCGATTACTCCCTGTCATGGCAAATGTTTTTTATAAGCAGCCACTCTTGTTTTCTGGAAGTATTTTTACCACAGGAATTCACTAGGCCAGATGGAGCAAAGATTTAAAGCAAGGAAATCAGAAATGCAAAAATCAGATAAAAAGACAAAGGTTTTCTAGTGACAGGCTTCAATGAGGGAGAACAACTGCAATCCCATAAAGCATTGTAAATGACACATTAAAAACAACAGAGAAAGTTAAATAAGCAAATATTTATTATAGATATACTTCCTTATATAATTTGTGGGGCTTCATGGAAGTGGGTGAAGATAAGGTCATGCGAACAGATGGGTTTAACAAAACCATTTAAAGGGATAGTTCACACAAAAATGAATAATCGCTTACAAATTTTCACAAAATCACTTACTCTTCACTTATTCAAAACTGTTTTGAGTTTCTTTCTTCTGTTTAATACAAATCATAGATATATATACACTAGATATTGCATACGGACCCTGAGCATGCGTTATTAGCGCCGCCACATTTGTACAGTGCTCCCAGGACAAATGTTATTCAACTGCACCAGTCAAGACCAAAGCCAATGTGAAGATGCTGGACTTTAGCGCTGTGTACGACTGTAGTAACGAGCAAACAAAGAAAACAAATCACAAAGGCAGAACATTTCATAGGTAACATTTTGTTTTTTAAGTTTTTGTATGTTACGAACTTTTGTGCTCAACAAGTCACGTTATTGATGATGATACAGTCTCTTACTGCATTGACCATAAGGCAAAGTAGCACTCACCTGCTCTAAATACTTGGCTTATGCTTGTTGTGTTGAATAAAATCAGCAAACAATGTAAATGAAACATGACAACAAGACGCTGCGGTGCCAGAAACTTGTATTATTTGTATTACTTGTATTGTCGGCTAAATGAAGTAACGGCTAGTTTTTGAAGTAACTTATAAGGGTGCCTGATAACACAACAGTACCTGCGCCTCTATGTGCATACTGTCCACCCTAAATTATTGAATATGACAAATATTAAATACCATTTAGATCAGAAAGAGCGATGTGCACATTGAGATGCAGGGATATCGATGGTTCACATGAATCGTTCATAACGGAGATTCATTCACAAACGAATTGCTCCCTCCATTAGAATTAGAAGTGAAAGCAGGAGAGGGGGTGTGTTTCAGGACATGGATTAGATCAAATTTAACACGGAGGAAGGATAATACATTACCATCCACACTCTTTTTCTGCAATTCTCGTACAGTCACTTATCCATCGATGTAGAAAAGTGATGTAAAATTTTTATTTTCGCAATTTAAAGAAATATTTGTATACTGACCACCGGGAAAACTCCCAATCATAGATATATGTATATACATGTATATAACTCTGGCTCTGGATGGCCAGTCCTCCATTGCTTGGTCCCACATTCATTTTAAAGGAGCACTACCCTGTACTAAAATGGCAGTTCTATTGACGCATTCCTTCCAATAGACAACAATAGCGTAGGCGACATCTAATGTAAATATCATGAACACAAATAAAGAATGTTGGGTAGTATTATACTTCCATAGTGTTTTTGATTCCTACTATGGACGTCAATGGCTACCAGCTTCCAACATTCTTCAAAATATCTTAATTTGTGTTCAACAACAGAAAAAAAAAACACTTGAGAGTGAGTTAATAGTGTGTAATGGTGTTTCCTTTTCGAGTGAATTATCTCTTTAACAACCTCAAAGCTGATAAAGGTCTTTCTTTAAAGGTTTATCAGTTATTGTTAAAAGTCCCTATGTTTCATTAAGGAGAGTTTTTACTTCTGGAACCTGATTGTTTGCTGCGTATACTGTATGTATTCTGTTTTCATTTTAAATAGATGTCTCTATTGAACAGTATATCTAATGTTTGCTGATTTGTTAAAACTAAACAAAACAAATTTAGCAGTAATTTATTTAACAATAACAATCTATACTGTTGCAGTTTGTATGACCATGTATTTTACTTCTCAGTTATTCACTGGTGTTGTCAGTACAGCAGAAAGGGACCGGTAAAGTTGTGATCACTCTGAGCAGTGAGGAATTGGAACTGCATTCCCAACAGGCACCACAAATCGCTGCTGTTATTCGCCTCTTCCTCATGGAGCTGATTAAGGTGCCTTCATTCAGTTTATTCACTGCCTTTATTCTAGATTTAAAGGAACAGTTCACCCAAAAATTTAAAATACTGTCATCATCATTTACTCACCCTACACTTGTTCCAAACCTGTTTGAGTTTCTTTATTCTGTAGAAAACAAAACAAAGTATTCTGAATATTGTTGGAAAGGAGCAGCCACTGAGTTCCATAGTATATTTTGTTCCTTGTTTTGGAAATGCACAACCGTCTTTCAAAGTTGGAACAATTGCTATTGGTTTAACTTTTCTCTTTCATTTAAAAGAGTTAACGCGGGTTACAGTTTTAAGTATTGTAGTGATGTATGAAGCACAGACCATGCTATTATAAAGAATACAATTCCCTTTCTTTTCCATTTGCAGAACTCAGAGTATGTGATCGCGGTGAAAAGCTATGTAACAGATGACAAGAGCTTGCTGAGCTTCCACAGAGGTGATGCCATTAAACTCCTGAACATGGACGGACTCAAGGATGGTAAGAAGAAAGTGTGAGAAAACCTTTTCAGATGAGGACTGTGGATATACATAAGGGTTTTAAGCTAATATGTCACTCTGGAAACCAGTCATAAGTGTCAGTTTAAAAGATTTATACATCACCTGAATGCTGAATAAATTATAATAAGTTAGGGTAGGGTAGGGTAGGGTAGGGTAGGGTAAAGTAGGGTTGGGTAGGATGAGGTAGGATCTAGTAGGTATTGCTGCAGCCTTTAGACCTCCAAGTGGGAGGGAATACACCTTAAGTAGTTTGGGTGACCTCAAAGTCGGAGGGCCTTACGCCACAAGTAGGTTGGCATTTGGTGGTGTAGGTGGAGTAAACATTAATAAAACATATCAGGTTACTGTGAGGTTGGGTTTAGGGTTTGGGAAGCTGTAGACATTAATAAAACACAACAGGTTACTGTGAGCTTGGGTTTAGGGTTGGGGTAGGTGTAGACATTCATAAAGCACAATATTGGACTCCGTGTGATGTACAGGACATTAAATAAACAAAAGCTCCAGGTTTGTACAGCCCACTTGGAGCTGGCTCTGACCTCCGTTTATCTCGGTTGATAGGATAGGATAGGGTAGGGTAGGATGTGACAGGGTAAGATAGGGTAGGATAGGGTAGGGTAGTATAGGGTAGGATAGGGTAGCGTAAGGTAGGATAGGGTACAATAGGATAGGGTAGGGTAAATTTGGGTAGTGTAGGGTAGAGTAGGATACGGTAGGGTAGAAAAAGATAGGGTAGGATAGGATAGGGTAGGGTAGAATAGGATAGCATAGGATAGGGTAGGGTAGAATAAGATAGGATAGGGTAGGGTATGGTAGAGTAAGACAAGATAGGGTAGAATAGAGAAAATTTGGGTAGGATTGGTAGATACCACCATTTAAAAAATCTGAAATCTGCAGGTTAAAAAAATCTATATAATGAGAAAATCACATATTAATTTATCTCAGAGAAAATTAAATAATAACTCTAGAATCCCTCTAACAGAACATGACATTTGTAATGCTCTTAAACTCAGTCCAAACAACAAAGCACCATGTCTACAAATACTTTATACTCTACAAATACTTTACCCAAATGTTAAATGAATCAAAACTAAAAAAATCTCAACTGACTGAAACCATGAACACAGCCATAATTTCACTCCCCCTTAAACCCAATAAAGACCCAACAATACCATCCATCATCCAGTCTCCCTAATCAATGTATTTATATTTATATTAACTTATTATTGGTATTATTACTATTCTTTTACAGAGTTTATTTTGCACTATTTTAATGGCTGACCCCCTACGCATCTTGTTTTGACGTTCTTCAGGGGTATCAAGCATTAATTAGGGGGGCTCAAACCTGTTTATTGTACAGTACAAGACCTGATATGGGTTTACTGTTGCCTTTTCAGGATGGATGTTTGGTTCGAGTGGAGGCCGTTCGGGACTCTTCCCAGTGGATGTCACTCAGCCTTGTGCTCCACCAGATTACCACAGCAGCAATATGGACCGACAGCTGGAACGGAAAAAGAGTATGAGAGTCACCAGCTCTTCCCGCATCGTACCATCCAATGGCTCCATCAATAATATGCCTGCAAATGTTGCTGAAACCAACACACAAACAAATGGGTCCATCTACAACATGTCTGGTGCCCGTTCAGTGGCCGGTGGCAGTGAATACAGTGTGGAAGTGGCCTCAATCCAGAGATCTGAACCAGAACGTGAGCAGTTTATCATGACGGAGTTCGCCAGCAAGTTCTTCACAGTAGCTATCAACAGGTGAAGACCTCTGGAAATATATATAATAACCTTGCATTGTACTTCACAAACTCCTCTGAATGTTGATTTTTGTTTCTGTTTTCTTAGAGGTAACATGAGAAATCTTAATGAGATGGTGGAATACACTCCTGTAAGTTTGCTTATCTTATTCTCTGTGTATTTTGGGATCTAATGATTTGTTTGATTGTTTTGGTTTGCTTTGTGTTTTGTGTTATTAGAATCCCATTCAGGAATCGCTGATCCTTTTCTCAGACAGTGAACTCACTCGCCTGGGTGCGCAAAGCTTCATGGGTAAGTGAACAAATTTAGCCACAATGTTAATTAGACTTAATGTTAATGTTTTATTTATTTATTTATTAATTTTATTTATTTATTTATTTATTTTTATTATTATTATTATTTATTTTTATTATTATTTTTTATTTATTTATTATTTTTTTATTTTATTATTATTATTATTTTTTATTTTATTTTATTTTATTTTATTTTATTTTATTTTATTTTGTTTTATTTTATTTTATTTTTTTATTTTTTATTTTTTATTTTTTATTTTTATTTTTATTTTTTATTTATTATTTTTATTTTTTATTTATTTTTTTATTCCAAATTATTAAATCAACAATGTTAGGAACATTTATTTTTTAAATTAATATACTACAATCTTAAGCTAGCCGAGATAAAAAAAATCATAACACACTTTAAATTACTTTATTAAGTGACTCAAAATTGTAACATTATTACTTTTAAAAGTAAGTAAAATATAAATATTAATAGATAAATAAATATGAATGAAGGCTGGGAATGCAGTTTTTATACTTAGTTGTCAGTATGACCAAGCTAATGACAGACAGGCAGAATCAAGCATTCCAGAAAGCAAATATTTAACACAAGAATCCTTTCCTCAGTTTTGATGCAGTTTATGTTGGATCAGCCTATGAAGAAAAATCAGACAGAAGGGGACTGTGTTAACTTCATTTTGCAGGTCAGCTTAAAAAACACCTATAGCAATTAGAGAACTATTGCGAATCTCTACATATTTAACACTGAAACTTGTGGTTTTGATTTAGCTGGGAAAAGAGAAGGAGTTCCTGAGGGATGAGCTTTACTGTCAGGTCATCAAGCAGACCACCAAACATCGACTCAAGTGAGTGATCATTTGTGTACAGTAGTTTTGTAACACTTTATTCTGACGGTCCATTTGAGTATTAGTAGACTGTCTGCTTAATATCTGTTGATACTGCTCCTTCAACAGACATTTAACTGAATAGAAGAAACTTTTCAAGTACATGTCAACTTAACCCTACCCCAAACTAACACCATCAAATACCATCAAAATAAAGTGTGAGAGTTTTTTTTTTACCTTTAAGGATGTATTGAATTCATCAAACATTTACAGTATTTAGTTCCAAAAGACTTCTATTTCAAATCAATGCTGTTTTTGAACTTGAACTATTCATTACAGAATCCTGAATATTGTATCATAATGATGATGTCATCATAATGGTCATGGCAAAAAGTAGTACTAGTTAAAAAATGGTTTTCTAACTGGATTAAAACCAGTCTTATATTGCATAGATATACTTGTGGGAAAAGCCAAAACAATGTATAAATCAAAATTATGGATATGTCAAAATAAACATCATGTTCAATGAAGACATTTTGTACATTTATTTCTGTAAATATAGGAAAATGTAAGTTTTAATTAGTAAAATGCATTGCTAAAAATTTAATTTGGACAACTTTAAAGGCAATTTTCTGAATATTTACATATATTTGAATCCTTAATTTCCAAAATTCCAAATAGTTGTATCTTGGGCAAAAATGGTTCTATGATAACAAACCATACATCAATGGAAAGCTTATTTATTCAACCTTTTGATTAATTATATATGCCAATTTCCCAAAATTGACACTTATGACTTGCTTTGTGGTCCCATATCATTCATTCATTTTCCTCCGGCTTAGTCCCTTTATTCATCAGGGATCGCCACAGAGGAATGAACCGTCAACTTATCCAGCATATGTTTTACACAGCGGATGCCCATCCAGCTGCAACCCAGTACTGGGAAACATCCATACACACTCGTTCACACACATACACTACTGCCAATATAGTTTATTTAATTCACCTCTAGCGCACGTTTTTGGACTGTGGGGGAAACCGGAGCACCCGGAGGAAACCCACGCCAACACGGGGGGGAGAACATGCAAACTCTACACAGAAATGCCAACTGACCCAGCCGGGACTTGAACCAGCTGCCTTCTTGCTATGAGGCAACAGTGCTAACCACCAATCCACCGGTTTGCCGCTCATATCAGCATATTAGATTTATTTCTGAATAATGTGACACTGATGACTAAAGTAATCATGCAGAAAATTCAAACTGTAGCAATATTTTAGAATTTTAAGCAAAATAGGCTTCTTTCAGAAACTTTTTGTATTATAAATATATAATATTATTATTTATTAGTGCTGGCAAAAATTGTTCACGGTTAATAGCATCCAAAGTAAAAGTTTGTTTTGACATAATATATGTGTGTACTGTGTCTATGTATATATAAATACACACATGGATGCTTAATTTCAATAAATGTTCTTTTTTTGATACAAATTCATTCATTCATTTTCTTTTTGACTTAGTTTCTTTATTAATCTGAAGTTGCCACAGCGGAATGAACCGCCAACTTATCCAGCATATGTTTCACGCAGCGAATGCTCTTCCAGCTGCAACACATCACTGGGAAACACCCATACACGCTCATTCACACACATACACTACAGACAATTTAGCTTACCCAATTCACCTATAGTGCATGTTTTGGACTTGTGGGGGAAACCGGAGCACCCAGAGGAAACCCACGCCAACTTGGGGAGAACATGCAAATTCCACACAGAAATGCCATCTTACCCTGCTGAGGCTCGAACCAGCGACCTGCTTGCTGTGAGGCGACAGTGCTAACCACTGAGCCACCGATACAAATTAAACATAAATTTAAATGTATAAAATATGCTTGTAAAGTTTTTTCTATATGTGTGTGTATCACTCATACATTATAAATATATATATAATACACGCATATATTAAGTCAAAACAAACTTTTTATTTTGGATGCGATTAATCTTTGACAAGCACAATTATTTATATCATATTTATTCTTTAATTGATTCTATTTTTCCTCATTTTTGTTTTTTAGGGAGAACTGTACCCGTGGCTGGCGTTTGTTCAATCTGGTGACTGGATTCTTCCCTTGTTCCAACACTCTTCTTCCATATTGCACTCGCCATCTGGACACCATCATTCAAGATGCCAACCACCCATTTCAAGGTAATTACTAATTACTCAGTTTATATTTATATCTATGGAGCAAACTTGCTTCAATGACCCAACTACTAGTTTACATCATGCAGTGCTCAGCCTAAACGAGTACACTCCTCAGAGATATCTCTCTTTTAAATTAATATTTTCTACAGGATGCTTTATATTAATATATTTGTGTAAATGCATTATATTAATCAGTACCAAAGCCAAAACTGGAACTAATCTAACTCAAAAAAACTAAGATCTAACAAAAAAACTAAGATCACAGTTCAAAAATGAGTATCCAAATGAATAAGTTGGGGGAAATATTAAATAAAATGTTAATAAACAGTAAAAATTAAGAGAAACATAAAAAATATTACATTTTGTAAAACTTTTGTAGTTTGTAATGTTTTAATAGCAACTCTTTTGAATTTAATTGTATTATCTCTCTATTTATAAAGATGTTACACTCAAAAAATATATATTTTTGTGGCTTGTTCAAACTACTTATTTAAAATGAGCTGAAACAACACAATTCTTGAGGTTTTTTTTAGGGACTTAATTGTTTTATGTTCAATCCACTTCAAATTGTAAAAACTATTAAGTCAACTTAATCGATTTGCATTGAGACGAGGTGAAGGGATTGCGTGGAACCCTGGCACGGTGGCTCAGGGGTTAGCAGTTAGGGGTTAGGGGTGGCTCAGGGGTGGCTCAGTTAGTCGCTACATAGGCTCATTCTGAAGACGTAGCCCTATATACATTTCTGGAGATCGCAGAAGTCATATGGCTGCATTTTGTCTTTAAAACGAATGTTAAGGGGCGGTATGACGCCTTTCCTTTTCGCACAAGTGGCTGACCACTTACCTCTGTGAGAACAGCTTTCCCGCTGTTACCAGTTTGTCCACTGGCTTGCAGCATATGTTGGCAGACTTGAGATGCAGAGAGGAGTTGTCCAGGATGACGGGGTTTGATTCCAGTGAAGAACAGTCCCAGAAAGCGGGCAAAAGAAAAACAGAAGAAATTTTATTAACAAGTAAATAACAGGGTGAGAATGTGGTAAAATGTGGTAAAAATCAAGCTATGGATTTTTTTTTTTTTGGATTGCTTTTCAAAACACTGTTAGTTGAGTTTAGGGAAGTGGGTGGGAGCTGGTCAATCAGTGCTTTTTAAAACACTATCGGTTGGGTTTAGGGAAGGACGAGGGTGGGTCAGTCCATCGGTCAGTCAGTTAGTCAGTCGACAGTGGCCTTTGGTGGATTTACGCAAGAACAGCAGGTGCGAATGGCACTCGCAAGAGAAATCTGAGATCTCAAAAAGCGTACACAAAAATTGCAAAAAAACACAAAATTATGAAGACTTACACTGTTTTTCTTCTATAAAATATCACGTCTATGATTGAATACATTATTATATAAAATATTAAACATACTATGTTATGATTTAATGCACAAAAATTCTTTTGTATTGTTATTAATTGTATTTGTAAATAGATATTGTTCAGTTGCTTAAATATTTTCAGTCATGTATTTTTTAATCATTAAGGATTGATCACACTGAGTGAAGGGCAGTGCCATGCTAGTGGATGGAGGCACATGTGTTGCCAACCCAACAGTAGGTGGCACTGTATGAGAAAACAATAGGTCTGGAAGTGCAGGTCTGAGTGTGCATTTGGGTCTCCGGGCCTCCAGCTTCACCCTACTCAAAAAACATACCTCCTAGGACATATTTGGCGCTTTCCAGAAATGTGTATAGCGGTACGTTTTCAGAATGAGCCTGGGTTGCACGGTCACCTCACAGCAAGAAGGTTTGAGTCCCGGCTGGGCCAGTTGGGACCATTTATGCTGAGCGCTGTATATGATTTATTTTTCTTTCTGTTTTCCTGTATAACCTGATCACACAGTGCTTTGAATAGCCGTGTTTGTGTGTTATGATTTGTGTGAATATATTATTTTTATATAGAACTGGCAAATATGTGTGCAAAGAATCTCCAACGGTCACTCGTTTTCGGAGGACGTAGACACATTCCTTCACATTCTGAGATGGAGGCTATTTTGGTAAGAGAAGACAAATAAGAAAGAAAAGATATTTAGCCGAGGAGGTCAAATGTGTAAATTGTGAAATGATTTTTTTATATGCAGGTTGGAAGAAACTCTCGTCGGCTACCCATCATGCTTCCTGGTGGAACCGAGTTTGCCTGCAAGATTCGCAGCTTTAGTGTAAGCGAGGGAGAGTTGTTCTGTCTTTTAGTTTTAAAAGATGATGTGTTGTTTACATGTAGTGGTTTAATGTTTGTTTGTAGGTTGCATTTGAGGTGGTACAAGACTTTTGCACTGAGATGGGCATCATGAATCCAGCTGAAATGAAGGAGTTTTCTATCCATGCCGCAAAAAAAGGGGGTAAGATGCCCTCTGATATGTTTAAGCACACTTAAACATATTTACATTAGACAAATGTATGGGAAACACTTTAGTTTAGGTCACAATTCACAGTATTATCAAACCATTAACTAACACTACTAGCTAATTAGCTGCTTGTTAATAGTTAGTAGGAAGAAGGTTGAAGTTTGGTTTAGGTTTTGGGCAGGATTTAGGATTATTGATGCAGAATTATATCATACTTTCTAACTACTAATAAACAGTTAATAGCTTAATAATAGGCAGGCAATAAGCCAGTAGTTAATAGTATGAATTGTGACAAACTAAAGCCATACCAATGTAAAGTTTTGTTTTTAAAATCATGCTTTGCTAGGTTTTTGGTTCGACAAAATTGAAAACTAAACATAAAATTCCTTATTTTTATTCCATTTTAATCAAACATTGGTTAACTGAATAAATCGCGACAGCTTTAAATAGAGTCAGTTGTAATAAAATGTTTTTAAGAATAAAGAAGTCTATTAGAGATAAAGCTATAAACTTCTGTGTATAGGAGCCATATACAATAATATAAAAAAATTAAAAAGAATGATAATTATTCACTATTTACTATGGTTCCCAACCTATAGATACAGTTGAAGTCAGAATTATTTGCCCCCCTGAATTATTATTTTTTTTTTCCAAGTTCTGTTTAATGGAGAGAAGATTTTTTTTCAACACATAATAGTTTTAATAACTCATCTGTAATAACTGATTTATTTTATCTTTGCCATGATGACAGTAGATAATATTTTACTAGATATTTTCAAGACATCTTAAGCTAAGGGTAATTAGGCAAGTTATTGTATAACGATGGTTTGTTTTGTTCTGAAAACTAGCAAAAAAAAAAAATAGCTTAAAGGGGCTAATAATTTTGACCCTGAAATGGTGTTTAAAAAATTAAAAACTGCTTTTATTCTAGCTGGAAAAAAAACAAATAAGACTTTCTCCAGAAGAAAAAATATTATCAGACATACTGTGAAAATGTCATTGCTCTGTTAAACATCATTTGAGAAATATTTTAAAAAGAAAAGTAAATTCAAATGGGGGGCTAAAAATTCTGACTTCAACTGTATGTTGCACCTACTTACATTGGTGAGCTTCTCCACTGTCCTACTTCATCTAGGCCTTTTCAGTCAGCACAACAATTTCATCTAGTTGTTCCCAAGTCTCGATTAAAACAAGAAGACAGGGCTTTTTAAATTGCATCCCCCTAGTCGATGCAATGGTTTGCCTTTTTATATCAGGTCATGCTCTTCCCTCTGTGCTTTTAAATCTCATTTAAAAAAATCATCTTCTGTCTCTTGCATTTGATTGTAAATAATTTCACTTTGTTTACATATACAAGTATAGATTTTGTGTGTCGGTTGAATTTGTAAAGCACTTTGGTCAACATCTGTTGTTTTTAAATGTGCTATAAAAATAAAGCAAACAAACTGTGCGAGTTTCTATTTTCTGTTAAACACTAAAGAAGATCATTTGAAGAATCATTAGAAAATCGTAATCATTGACCTTCATAGTATCAAAAACTAAGAATACTATGGAAATCAATGGTTTCAAACATTTTTCAAAATAATTTATTTTGTGTTCAACAGATAAAAAGAAAACCAAACAGGTGAAGTGACTAGTGATAAAACCAATAGAGCCAAACTACTCAAATTGATTGACATTTATTAATTGATCTGGATATAATACATACATTGGACTGGAGATGCATTATATAATATCTAGTACTTATAATATACACTAACTTTTAGTCATGCTTTAACAGCAAAGACCAAAAGATTGATCTTGGGATTTGAAAAAGAATCTTTATTTTTTTCAGCATGTATTTAAACCTATAAGTTTTAAGTTCTGCACATGCTGTGGTACAGAACTGAAACGGCAAGACCCATATGTTACGAATACTGTATATGTACTGTTAGTCCCATCACTCATATTTAAAACAGTCTATGATTTTCTCCTGTTCTTAACATGAATCTGCATCTGTAGGTGATGTGACACGTCCAATTCACTCGGATGAGTATCTGTTTGACTTCCTGTTGGACGACGGCTCGATCACCCTCTCCTTTAAACGACTGATCTGGAAACAGCCGCTCCAGTTCAGCAATGATCTTTACCTGGAGTTCCACTACCAGCTGGTAAAACTGATGCTTTTGAGTTCATTCTGGGGTCAAATATTATACACACTACAATAAGAGACAACTTGAAATTTTTCATCGTCTCTGGGCTTATTAGATGTGGTTTTTCAGAAAATGGAATTTTGTCAAACAACTTTTTTTCTTTTTCTTGAGTTGTTTATTCCACCAAATAATGATCTCTTAACTCTAAAGAACTGTTGTATAATCGTCTGAAGAAGAGACAGTGAACTTGAAATGTTACATGCTGTGATGGCCTTTTAAAGTATGTAAATTAAATATTTTTGGAGCTTTGGTGTTACACCTTTTCTTATATATTTTTGTTTTACTTTTTTTGTTTTGCTAAGCACCCATTTGAGATTGAAATGCATGCTTTTGTTATTTTTTTTAATGAAAATTAATATAATTATGTCTAAAACCATGGCACCTTCTTTGATATTTTGATACATTTTTAGTTTAAATTTAGAAAACGATGTCACCAATAGTGAAACAAAATTATAAATTGCAGTCCAGTGAACCTTTTCTCAGCATCAAAGTGTGCAAAATTGACATTTAAAACATGTTACAAGCTATTTATATTCTAAATAGATATCATTTTTTCTTTCTATTCATCAAATATTCTCGAGGGGTAAAAAAAAATCTGCAATACCATCACAAATGACATTTTAATGCGTTTAATGTAAGTATACAGTCAAGCCTGAAATTATTCATACTTCTGGGAAATCCTAACTTAACGTTACTTTTGTTTACCCAGCAGGTTTTTTTGACTAGCTGGAAATGACACAGGATTTTCCCAACAGATAATAAGACCATTTACAAGAGGCATCATTATAGAAAAAAAATATATTTCTCAGCTTTTATTTAAATTTGAACAAAAATTTTGTCAGAATTTGCCAGAAGTATGAATAATGCTTGGCTGTATATAAATACAGTTGAAGTCAGAATTATTAAACCCTCTTAATTATTAGCCCCCCTGTTTATTTTTTTAACGGAGAGATTTTTTTTCAACACATTTCTAAACATAATAGTTTAAAAACTCATTTCTAATAACTGATTTATTTTATCTTTGCCATGATGACAGTAAATAATATTTTACTAGATTTTTTCAAGACACTTCTATATAGCTTAAAGTGACATTTAAAGGCTTAACTAGGTTAATTAGGTTAACTAGGCAGGTTAGGGTAATTAGGCAAGTTATTGTATAACCATGGTTTGTTCTGTAGACTATCGGAAAAAATATAGCTTAAAGGGGCTAATAATATTGACCTTAAAATGTTTTTTAAAAAAATTAAAAACTGCTTTTATTCTAGCCGAAATAAAACAAATAAGACTTTCTCCAGAAGAAAAAATATTGTTAGACATACTGTGAACATTTCCTTGCTCTGTTAAACATCATTTGGGAAATATTTAAAAAAGAAAAAAATTCAAAGCAGGGCTAATAATTGTAATAATTGTTATAATAACAATTTAATAGTTTTTATCATATCAAATCCATCCTTTGAGACCATAACACACTTTTTTCTGCTTTCCGTTTTTCAGCTTGTGGCCAGTTATCTGGAAGGGAGGATGTTTCTGTCGACGAACAGTCCTACAGTCTACCAGCAGGTGGCAGAACTGACCGCTCTTCAGCACCTTGCGCTTGGACTAAATAATCTGCCCTCAAAGTAATTTCATACATCTCACGCAACCTGATTTCTAAAATATCAAATGAAACTTGCATCCATTTATTGTTTCCCCCTCTGACACTCTTATTTCTAAATCTGGTCAGTGCTGAGATAAAGCAGTATCATCCCCGGATGGAAGGACTCAATTCCACTGATGAAAGACTCCTTGCAACGATACGAGCTCAGTTTTCAACCCTAGGCCCCATCAGCCCTCTTGATGCCAAAGCTCGGTTTATCAGTAAGTGAACAAATCTGTCAAACATGCTCCCAGATTACTGTTACATCATTTTAATGAATGATTTTACATCCAAAACAAACTCTTATAACCGGTGTGGGGTAAGTTACTTCAAAAAACGAATTAATCATCACTAATTGCCAACATTTACTTATTAGTTCAAAACCTGTTTGAGTTTCTTCCCTCATAAAACAAGATATACTGAAGAATGCTGGAAAAGGTAACCTTTGACTTCCATAGTGTTCAATTTGTATTTAGTTTATTTCACTAAATACTAAAATGCCTATACATTTCAGTGCATAATCAATACAAATTAAGCTTGTAATTATTCAAATTTGAGACAAACATGGCCTTTTGGTTTTGTTTTAAAAATATTTTAAGCATTTTAAAGGGATGGTTCACCGAAAAGTGTACATTTACTCACTATTTACTATCCCTCAAGTGTTTCCAAATGGTTTATTTACCGTTTTATCTCTTCTGTTGAACACAAAACATGATATTTTGATGAAAGTTGAAAACTTATAACCATTAAAATCCATTGTAGGTAAAACAAATGCTATGGAAGTCAATGGTTACAGGTTTCCAACATTTTTCGAACTGTTTTCTTTTCTTTTTTCCAAAAAGGTTTGAAACAAGTAAAGCATGAATGTATTTTTGGGAATTAATCTATCTCATTTAAACATAATATTCATAAAAACATGAAACATTTCTAAGCCAGGGTGTCCACGGGGTCTTAAAAAGTAGTTAAAGTTTATAAATCAATGTAGAGAAATTTGAGGGTCTTAAAAAGTCTTAAATGCTATTTTGCAAGGCATTAAATTTGATATAATTTTTAATTATGCAATGTATGGTTGTATGCTAAATTTTGCCTGAATCAAATCTGCGGATATCAGGATGCTGTGTAGTTTCAGTGCATAATCAATTCAAAGTAAGCTTGTAATTATGAGACAAACATGGCCTTTTGGTCTTGTTTAAAAAATATTGAAATCCTAAATTTAAAAATATTGAAAAATATTGAAATCCAAATATTGAAATCAATGAAATCCTACTAGATTTGACATCATGCTGCTTTGTTTACTGCTGTAACCAAGGCAACATCATTATGTCTGCAGTTTTGTAGGTGCCAACCTCCTGAATTAGCTAGATTTAATAGATTTGTATTCAGTAGAATAATGTTTTAGTTTTGGATTAGTTTCTTACATTAATATTTAGTAAATATACTGCAAGTTAAAATCTCTTCAGTGTTTCCGGTTGAAAACTAAAGTGGTGATAAGGTCTTAAAATGTATGGAAAGAGTCTTAAAAATGGTCTTAGAAGGTAATGAATTTCACTCTCTGATTCCTGCATATACTCTTGTAAGCAATGACATCATATTTCATACATGTGTCGATGTATTGTGCAATCGTCTTGATAAATATATACGTTTTAGGTTGAAAAATACATTTATTCTCCAAAATATATTTGTATAACTGAAATATACAATTATTCTGCTTCTCTGACTCAATTTATACAGCATTGTTAGATTTATGTGTTGTATTTAAAGCAAGCACATTGCAGTACGCAACTGGAACAGGCGGTTTATACCCATGATCCTTCACACTGTTTTAAAAAACTTAAATCATTGTATTGTTGCTTGTGAAAGAGTGGTCATAATGATTTTTGCATAGTTTTGGAAGAACATTCTCTAACCTGGAAGACGGCTTTGATTGGATTTAAAACTAAAAAACTTAAAAACCTCACATAATATATATATATATATATATATATATATATATATATATATATATATATATATATATATATATATATATATATAATGTTTTTTTTTTTTAATAATCAACCACATACGTACTATTTGTTCACACATTATTGTAGTACAGTTTGTGCCTAATACTTGGATTTTACATGTCCAATTATGTTATACTTTTGTATTGTTCAAATTGACTACCCTTTCATTATGTTGGTGGCTGTTTTTACCCCATAGACTTCCATTATAATGACATTTTGACAGCATGTCATCATGCATTCTTGATTGTTGGTGGTTTTTCCTGTTGGGAAGAGGTCAAATTTGTCATTTTTACTGTTGATCATCAGTTGGCACCATTAACCCTTTAGATATGCCTGTGCAAAAAGGTTTCTGGGTTTTTTATGGAGTTCTATGGAGTATAACAGCAAATTATATTGTGCTTATATAAATACACTTACTATGTTTACAATGTTCTGAGAGCTGAGCTGCTTATTTAGATTTTTTTCAGATGTATAAAGATAAGTGCGCAAAGGTCTCTCATACACACACACACACACACACACACACACACACACACACACACACTATACTTCATAAAACTCCATTTAAAAGCCAAAAACTGATGATCAACAGTAAAAAAGACAAATGTTACCTCTTCCCAACAGGGGAAACCACCAACAATCAAGAATGCACGATTATATGCTGTCATGGCTTTGCAAACAAAAAATGCCATTATAATAGAAGTCAATGGGGCAAGAACAGCCACTAACATAATGAAAAGGTAGTAAATATTCAGTGTATTGTGTAGTTTTTAAAAAATTTCAAAGAATTTTCCTAAAATATGTGCCGAAATAAGATTTGTCACCAAAAAGCATTCCATTTTCTGAAACACAGAGAAAGTGGTGGCCAAATGAAGACTCAAAATCACGCCAGAGTGGATGACAACATCTCCCAAAAGCACACAAGGGTTAAGAAATAAGCACAAATGTCAAGACATGTCAAAAACATTCAAACAACCCTGAAATCCCCTCAGACCCCGGAGAATTAAATGACCTAAAATAAACAGTAATTACTTCTCTGTGTGAATTGATATAAGTGTAATTATAGCCAACACTGCTCCTCTCTTTGCAGAAAGTGTCAGTTTGCTGCCTCTCTTTGGTTTTGACATCTTCACCGCTCAGAAAGTCAGTCATCGCAGCTGTCCTTCGCCTTCCCTGGTCGCAGTCAACCATGAAGTCATAACCGTCCTCGATCCTAAAACACTGGTACGCCACACTTTAACTCACAGTCCAGTATGTGTCCTGTGATGTTTCGATGATGCAAACTATCACAATCTTTGCAGAATGCGTGTTTGACGATGTCCATGGAGGATGTGCAGTCCTTGCGCTCAATCCGTCCCAAAAAAGACAAGCTGCCATCAGTTGAGATCAGCTTCGGTGGCCAGACTCAACACAAGACTCTCAGCTTCAATCTCAAGCAGGTATGTTTGTTAAAGGCCAGGTCGTCGAGAGTTTGAATCTCTCATAACATGCATTTGAACATACGAGATGTTTGCTGAGAGAATGGTTTATAAATCGGTTTCAATTTCGAAGCAATTCAGTAGAGATGATTCCCATCTAAAATAAAAGCTCTCTTTCATGCTCAAATGTTAAAGATTTTACAATCATAAATATTAGATTTGTAATTGTATTGTTGTCTATAATAATAGTTGTTAATAATTTTAATAAAGCTAATGAAATATAGGGCTTTTTATTTGTTTTAATTTTCCTAAATATTTTTATTCTCTAATATATTAAAATATATTATAAAAATAAATAATTATTATAAATTAATTAAAAATATTAAAAATAAGGCAGAAAGTCCTTACCCCAGGTGGAGGAGTTCAAGTATCTTGGGGTTTTGTTCACGAGTGAGGAAAGGATGGAACGTGAGATTGACAAGCATATCGGTGCAGTGGC